>NC_043009.1:31456862-31491862 GCF_006345805.1 Octopus sinensis | reverse complement strand
AGCTTTCAGATGAGTTAAAAGGTTAAATTTTCTCTCCCTGATAACCCTATTTTTGTTGGTCTTTTATGATTTTCAGTGACTTTGGCAGCTTGTGTGAGTATTTTAACTCTTATTTCTAGCAAGCTGGTACATAGTGTACCCTCTATAATAATTATTTATTAATTATAAAATTTCATTGATTTGCCATATAATGGCATTATTACTAGCTAGCCACTAAACTTCATTATCATAATCATCATTTCACATCCGTTGTGCATGCTGGCATGGGTTGGATGGTTTGATTTGGCATGGTTTTATTGTTATTATTATTATTTATATATTTACTGCTAATAATAATAATAATATGATATCCATATGAATTATAATATCCATATGAATATTCATTCGAATATTTACTCATTTATATGTCTAAGTGATATATATATATACATATATATATATATATATATATTCATAATTAATCAATATAGGGAGGCAAAAAAATTTTGTAGAATTCTTTTGCCCCCAGCGGCCTAGTGGGAAAAATTAAATAGTCATAAACCATTTTTAAGTTCAATATCACAATCAAGGAACGGCCATAATAGGCCATTCACCCACTAGAAATAACAGCCAAAAGCTTCAACCGCAAAATAACATTAATTCCGTAAACCAGGAGAAAATTAAAAAACATTTACCCTGAAATTCCTTATACGATGCACCGTTTCTTCTACTGTTTAATGGTAAACTAACCTGATTAAATTAATCAAGCCAATCTACCATAGGCCCTTAGATTCATCAGTAAGGAATAGCCAAATCGGAACAGATATTTTTCACGAGGCATTCTCGTCCATGCCTCGCCAATATCTGACCTAAAATTTTCAAATCGTCGCACTCGCGCCAAATTTATCGGCAGCAAATAAATATAAGCCGCCGATTCCATTACGGAACCAACCAGAAAATTCATAATTAATCAATATAGGGAGGCCTATGGTAGATTGGCTTGATTTAATTTAATCAGGTTAGTTTACCATTAAACAGTAGAAGAAACGGTGCATCGTATAAGGAATTTCAGGGTAAATGTTTTTTAATTTTCTCCTGGTTTACGGAATTAATGTTATTTTGCGGTTGAAGCTTTTTGGCTGTTATTTCTAGTGGGTGAATGGCCTATTATGGCCGTTCCTTGATTGTGATATTGAACTTAAAAATGGTTTATGACTATTTAATTTTTTCCCACTAGGCCGCTGGGGGCAAAAGAATTCTACAAAATTTTTTTGCCTCCCTATATTGATTAATTATGAATTTTCTGGTTGGTTCCGTAATGGAATCGGCGGCTTATATTTATTTGCTGCCGATAAATTTGGCGCGAGTGCGACATTTGAAAATTTTAGGTCAGATATTGGCGAGGCATGGACGAGAATGCCTCGTGAAAAATATCTGTTCCGATTTGGCTATTCCTTACTGATGAATCTAAGGGCCTATGGTAGATTGGCTTGATTTAATTTAATCAGGTTAGTTTACCATTAAACAGTAGAAGAAACGGTGCATCGTATAAGGAATTTCAGGGTAAATGTTTTTTAATTTTCTCCTGGTTTACGGAATTAATGTTATTTTGCGGTTGAAGCTTTTTGGCTGTTATTTCTAGTGGGTGAATGGCCTATTATGGCCGTTCCTTGATTGTGATATATATATATATATATATATATATATATACACATCACCATCATCATGATTGTTTAACGTCTGCTGTCCATGCTGGCATGGGTTGGACGGTTTGACAGGAGCTGTCCAGACTCCAGCCATCTGTTGTGGCATGGTTTCTATGGCTGGATACTCTTGCTAATACTAACCACTTTGCAGAGTGTGTTGGGTGCTTTTTATGTGCCATTTTCATGGGTGCTTTTACATAGCACCAATATGGGTACATTAATACAATACTGGCACGTGTGCTTTTTAAGTGGCACCGGCACCTCAAAGGACAAGCCTGTATGCATGGAAGGCAGTGATTTTGCTTAGCTTGATGCGTCTTTTCAAGTACAACAGATCATCATATCTCCGGATTTGTTGTCATTTTCTCAGGTGTTTGTGTGTGTGTGTGCATGTGTGTGTGTGTGTTTGTCAGTGTGTATTCCCCAGCACCAGTTGATAACCGGTGTTGGTATGTTTACATTCCTGTAACTTAGCAGTTTGACAAACAAAATTGATAGAATAAAATACCAGGCTTTTTACAGAAGAAGAAAAAGGAAATAAATACCAGGATTGTTTTGTACAACTGAAATTCTACACAGTAGTGCTCCAGCATGGCCACAGTTTAATGACTGAAACAAGTAAAAGAAAATGGGAAAGGCAACCTCGTTTCTGCTAACCTTTCTGCGTCTTCTTTTAGCCAACCAGTTAAAACCACATTTAAGTAAAGATGCTAAACTCAGTACAGGAATGAACTAAGTTTGGTTAACCTCTCTAAGAATACAAGAACAGCTATAAACCATGAAGAGGTGCAATTATTTTATTCATCTTGCACACACCAGCTTTAATTAATGGTTTACCAGATGTTCCCAAGGTCAAATCTAGTTTAGGTAATATTAGTAAAATCAAAAGCAACATTAAAAAGAGTTTTTTCAAGATTAAAGATACGGTGTTTGTTTTTTTATTTAGATTTTATTTTGTATTTTAAAATATTTTTCTGTTACTTGTTCATTAACAGTGTTCTGAACATTTTGAATTTCTCAAGAAGAAGAAGAGAAAAAGCTACAAATGACTAAAAGTGACTAAAATACTACAACACGGCTAATCAACAGTTACTTTACCCAGAGCACATCACTCCTTTAAGGCTGAAGTCAAATAGATTTTATTGAATTTAACTAACAACAGCAATGTCGACTGGAACGACTTGAATACAAGAACTGACTACAAAAACTGTAACACCACTGATGACAACATCAACAACAAAATCCATTAGGAAAATTCTTTTGATGAGGAACAGATTTTTATATAAATTCATTGATTTATTTGATTAGGTATTTCTCTGTAATATTTACTTAATTTTTACCTGTTATTTTAATTTTTATTTTATTTTATTTAATGCTTTTTTTTTTAGTTAAATGATGACACATTCACTTTTAATAGAGGAACATGATATAAAAGAAGAAAAAAGACATATGAAAAGAGAATTTCACATTTTTTTATAATTTTATTTTGGATTTTTTTCTTATATATTTTCCTTCTATGTTTTTAAATATTTTTTTTCCAAATATTCTGAAGAATCTTGAGCAGAAGTTATATGGGGGTAATATTAGATGGCGGGCAGAAAAAAAAAGATAAAAGTTTTATTTTTTTTAACCATTAAGGAAGTCAATCAGTGACATCAAAATGGAAAAAAAAATCGACAAAAACCTGTTTTTAGGATGACATGGAATACAGAATGAACTTTAGACATCTTAATTATATATATATACATAGGTGTGTGCGTTTGTGTGTATATGTGCAACATTCTTATATATGTGTGTGTGTGTGCATGTGTGTGTAAGTATGTCTATATATATATATATATTTATAAACACACACACACATATACATATATATGTGTGTGTGTGTGTGTGCAGAGAGACAGACAGACAGACAGACAGATAATATAATACATACATATTTACAGGTATACACATATGTACACACAGATATACAGACATGTATACAAATACATATACATATATACATACATATATATACATAGATATATACCAATATATATATATACGTATATATACTCATATATAAATATAATCATATATATATATAATTATATATATGTAATGCATCGTATTGTTCTATTTCAAGAGACCATCTTCTTTTCTGTTTGGGATATACAATTTATACAACATTCAAATACATTATGCATTTTTTAAATTTCAACCAACTTTTTTTCCATCTCTACCAACTTTATCCAGTACAACATCTCCAATAAATTAATACGATTCTTATCTGTAGCAATCTGGAAGAGTTTTTACAATGGCAGAAATTTTTAACATAACCAATGACGAAATTTTTGTTTGAAATGTACCTGAAAATGCACTTCATTTTTACAGATATATATGCAACACAAAACACACCTTTACACACTCACAGGAACACACATACGACATACTCACCAAACACCCACACATGTGTAGCACTATGTAGGTGTGTATGAGTGTGTGTGTGTGTGTGTGTGTACATGTAGGAGTGGCTGTGTGGTAAGAACCTTACTTCCCAACCACATGTTTCTGGGTTCAGTCCCACTGCGTGGAACTTTGGACAAGTATCTTTTACTATAGCCTCAAGCTGACCAAAGCCTTGTGAATTTGGTAGATTGAAACTGAAAGACGCCTGCTGAATATATATATATATATGTATGTATATTTTACTATAGCCTCGAGCTGACCAAAGCCTTGTGTGTGGATTTGGTAGATAGAAACTGAAAGAAGCCTGTTGCGTATAATGACTAGTGACTGAGACCTTTGGAAATATGCTGTGTGTGAGAAAACCTGGCAGGACAAGTGAGACCATAACCCATTGCCTTCCCAGGGATGTAGCCAGCCCATTTATGCATACCTTTCCTTCTTTAGACACAAAACTCTGCTTGTGAAGATCCATTGAGGCAAGGGAAATTGAAATTGAATTTGAAATCAAACTAAATTCGATGACTGGCACCCATCATTGGACACTAAACTTCATTGGACACTAAACTCTGCTTGCGAAGACCTGTTGGGGCAAGTGAAATCGGAATCGAAATTGAACCAAATTTGATGACTGGCACCCGTGCCAGTGAAGTGCTAACAGCTCCATCCGACTTCCATGCCAGTGGCATGTGAAAAGCACCATTTGAACGTGATCGTTACCAGCATCGCCTTACTGGCCAGAGAAAATCTATCTCAACAAATTTCATGAGACATGGCAGTATAGAAAAGTAGAAGAGTTAAAATGATGATGACAATGATGATGAAGATGATGATGATGATATATATATATATATAAACATATATCTAATATGTAAGTACAACAGGGAGAAACAGGGGGTGTATGTATGCATAAGTAGCTACATATATATATAAATGCTCATATATAAGATATATGCATATATATATATGCATATATATATATATATATATATATATATAATACAGAGTGAAAGAATGAAAAAGATAGAAAGATAGAAAGAAAAGGGCATACATATACATGCATGTATATCTAGTGTTTAAGTGCAAACGAAGAGAAATATGAGTGTGCGTATGTATATATATATGTGTGTGTATGTAAATATGTGTGATGTGTGTGCATATATATATGTATGTATAGATATATGTATATATGTATGTATGTATATATATATATATACATATATATACATACACACACACATATATATATATGTATATATATATATATATATATATATATATATATATACATACGTATACAGATATATATGTATGTATATATATGTATGAATGTATATGAAATATGCCTGCTTCTGCACTATGTATGTCTTTGAGTAGGTATTGTGCAGTTAGTAACTAATCACACAAGAAGAAAAAAATCTGAAAGAACGCCAACCCCCTCCCTTCTTCCCCTTCTCTAATTGCCTTTCCCATTAATGCATGGAATCTAAATTTACCATTTGTTCTTTCTACTAACATAAAACTTATATCAAACAAACAATAGTAACAATTATATTTGTATTTTGTTCAGTTTTATATATTTTCATTATTTTTTTTCAATTTTATTTTAAGTATGTGACTATAACTTGCAAACCATTATTATATATTTATAAAATTCCTGGAATACAACAAAATTCTTATTTGAAAAATACCAAATATTTCTTTCTTATATATTTAGCACAATCATATTGATCAGAATTTGAATTAGACAGGCTGTTTCTTTTTATTCATTTTTGTTATTTTTATTTTTGTTCTATATGTTTATCATAACTGCAATGCATTCAAGTTTTTCAGATTTCTGTTTTGTTCCGTTTTTTTGTTTGTTTTTTTTTTGTTTTGATTTTTGGTTGTTGATGTTCGTAAAATATATATACTGTGTAACCTTGCTATTATTCTTTTGTTGTGGTGATATATTTATACTTTAGTATATTTTCCTGTTTTGTAAGTGGGTATGGATGTAAGCATATGTGTGTGTATGTGTGTGTGTCTTTGTGTTTGTATGTGTCTTTGTGTGCATATGCATTTGTGTGAGTCAGTATTTCCTTTCATCATCAAGTGTGTTTGCTGGTTGTAAACAATGGCCTCACCATTCATGCAAACAGTGCAGTTTGCTTTCAGTCAACTGCAAAAACCTCTCTGAGTTTCCTAACATGTCTTGGTGTATTGTGTGTGATCTTTGTAAACAGAAGATCTATTCAAATGGTGTACATCGTTTCCACTTCTCCACATAACCATGTCCAGATTGGTCAGTAGTCTGGGAGATAATTACCTCATTTGGAGGGGCATATGGCCATTGAAAATTCTGTTGCATGCAACATATACTCATCTGCCCTATGCAGGCGTGGGAAAGTAGACATAAAAGATAATAGTGATGACAAAGTTCTCACATTCTTTAGCAAATTAAACACAAATACAACATAGTCAACATTAATTTACTCGAATATCTAAAATGTGAGGACTGTATGCTGGTGTAAAGGATAAGAATAATAAAACATTGTTCAGACTCAGCTTCTGCTTCAAGAAAACAATCTTTTTCCCACATAAACAGATTAAGTGTGTACTTATAAAACCCTGTGGTGGATGGGTTTTGTTGGTTGATCTGAGATGGTGACTAGTTGGGTTGATGAGTGAAGATAGGTTTCTTGCACTGCATGAAGAAATAACAGACAACATCCATAAATATTAACGGAAGATTTTATTATCGCATATAAAGTCAAACTGTGTTGGTCGTTTACAGATAGCAACAACAATAATTACATACTGGGAGAGAGATACTGCTTGAAGTTTATGGCAAGAGACTAATAGAGGAACCAGTGGCTGGTGCAACATAACTGGAACAATTGTGCTATATTCATGGTGATGGAGATTCCTGTAGACTCTCTGTTGTCTGTCATAAGCATTTGACTGTGGTGACAATGAAGACACAACATGCCACTGCCTCAACGTTCTTTCAGGCTAGAGGTGAAATGCATGAATGAGTTGACAGGCCTCAACACTCTGTAAAGAGCGTTCACACCAAAAGTGGCTTTTGATAGGGTATATGAAGAAGATTCTAGAAGATTGAATCCTCTGATGGTTCGATACTGATTGGTTGCTTAATAGACTGATCATGTGAAACAACTGTGGTTTGGTTGTGATGCGTGACCAGTTACCTAGCAGTTGAATTTCAAATTACTGCTACAACAGTTGGCCAAAAGGAATGTATATAAAAAAAACTATTTGGTGAAAGGGGAGGATTTGTAAAATGCCATTTTGATGGAAAAAGAAAACTAGGCTATAAATGGTTGAGAACGACTATTTTAGATAAATACAAGAACTATATTCTTATTCCAAATTAATTAATTCCTATGTTATGGTCCATGGTGAGTTATTTAATAATAGTTAAGTGGTCAGAAGTCTCAACTGCAGCATCGGAATCAAATAAATATTGATTTACAGTTAGATTTCCTAGAATTAAGAAAGTAAAACAAAAGAAATAAAAGTTATATAAATGTGATGTGCTTCAATATATTTACAGTGTTTGGAACAATATTATGTGTGTGTGTGTGTGTGTGTGTGTGTGGCAGCGAGTGAGGTGGAATATCAAAATAACCATTGTTACAAGAATATGGTAATACTCAGCTTGATTAGGAGTGATTGCAGTATAATACAAGGAAGAATTTACAGCAGGGAGGGGAGGAGAAATAATGGAAAAAGTGGGGAAAAAAGTGTTCATTATTATCTAATAAATAAACATAATAGAGGAAGACGTCAAATTAAATAAAAGAAAGGAATATTTGGAAATTCTTTTCTTGTCATCAAATATTTTCAGGCTAAATTCTTTAATAAACCAATAAAGTCATTGTTGCTGAGACAACAAGAAATGCTCACCTTCAACATGATATGCCAAACACCACCACCACCACCGACACCACCGACACCACCGACACCACCACCACCACCACCACTACTACTACTACTACTACTACTACTACTACTACTACTACTACTACTACCACTACTGCTGCTGCAGCTGCTGCTACTACTACCTCCACGACCACCACTAGAAGACTTGTTAAAACACCAGAAAGAATGCTTTGCCTTATTTGTTTTACCTCTCTACATTCTGAGTTCAAATCCTACTGGGATCAACTGAAGCTTTTATCCTTTTAGAGTTGATGGTATCGATTATGTCTCCACCACCCCAACTCCTTAGAAATCTGGCCTTGTACATAAATAAGAGACCATTGAACTGGCAGAATCATAGGTGCATTAGACAAAATGCTGCATACATTTCTTTTAACCCTTTATGTTCTGAGCTCAAATATTGTCAAGGCTAACTTTGCCTTTGACTCTTAAAGGGATAAAATACCAGTGAAGTACTGGGGTTCATGTAATTAGCTAATGATCTCCCTTAACACTAAAACAGGTTAGTTCATCTCAAATTCTTTGTAAACTCTAAATATATCTCCTTCTGTGTATATATATTTATATACTACCAAATATGACTTTTTTTGAACTCCTAATACTTTTCTGTGTATGTATATAGATACTTTCAAATAATTTTTAATGATTTTTAATGAAATCCTAATATTTTTATTGAACTTTTTGTTTAATATTTTCTCAAGATTTTTCCTTGTAAACTGTTTTTAACATTTTCTTATTATTATCAAAGAATGTATACATGTATTGTAATATTTTGTGACAACCAATACTTAACACAACAAAACTTATACAAAGCTTTACATTTTACTTTTGACAATCTTTTTTCTAAAAAAGTGAAACCGGTTAAGTGAATAAAACATCTTTAAAATTGCATTTTCAAATCTTCTTTCATATACACACACATATATATATATATATATATATATATATATATATATCTGTCTTCCCTTCTCGGGATCTTTCCTTCTCCTTTGTTTCCGACGAAGAACTCTGCTCGAAACGTTAAACCCTCCTTCTTCCCTTCTTTCCTGAGCGTCCAATAATACTTTATTTGTTCCATGTCCTCGCGTTGCTGTGTTTTTTTATGTTTTCTTATTTGGATTAACTATATATATATATATATATATATATATATATATATATAATAATAAATATTAGGGAATAAATCCAAATTTACAGGGAAAAATCAGATTTAGGATTGAATCCAATTTTATAGTAAAATTTATTTACTTTATATTAAAATTTTTTTATGTATTGATTAAGTCTTTCCTTGTTTGATTTGCAAAATAGTGGTTTTGTCTCTAATTAATATTATATATATATGTATATATACATATACATGATGGGCTTCTTTCAATTTCCGTTTACCAAATCCACTCACAAGGCTTTGGTCAAACTGAGGCTATAGGAGAAGACACTTGCCCGAGGTGCCACACAGTGAGACTGAACACGGAATTATGTGGTTGGTAACGAAGCTACTTACCACACAGCCACTGTCTTTACACACTCAACACTTAATAAAAGAACAAAACATGCTCACAGCTGATGCCAGTTTATGAAGTAAAAAACAAAAGAGAAGCGTTAGTTAAGCTTCTGTGATGCAACAAAGAGATTTGTCAATACAAATTGAACTAATCAACTAATTAAGTATTTACTTATCATTCTTGGTCATAGGTTGTTTGTAGATAGATTTACTGACTTAAAAATAATTAGCTTTACAAATACAACACATTAACTCATACACTGTACAGAATTGCTGCTGTTCTTCTTCTCTTTGTTGTTCTTGTCATTCTCATTGTTGCTGTTGTTCTTCCTCTCATCGTTATTGTTGTCATTAGTATTTGCTGTTCATTTCATTGTTTGTTTGTTTTTTGTTTATTTTTTGTTTTTTTTTACTTTTAGCCTCAAGTTATCTCTAATCAACCAGACAGAGAGTCAACGATGTTTCAACTTTGACCTTCAATCATCGTTGTTTTTTTTTTAACCAAAGTTTATCTTGGAATACATTATTTAACGTATCCTTCATGTTTTTCTTTTTTTTACCATAAAGCACCAGGTTGTGTGATTTGAAAGAGATTAACTGCCATAGTTTTCTTTTCTTCTTTTTTTTTTTTTGTTGAACTTATGATCACATAGAAGTTCCATTGTTTATTCACATAACATGCATTGATGCTACATGGTGGTGTTACATGGATTATGACATGTGGTGCTGCATGGAAAAAATTAACCTTGCCAATCATCATTATCATCATCACTTAATGTCCATTTTACATACTGGCATAGTTTGGACAGTTTGAGAGGAGTTAGCAAGGCCAAGGCCAAGAGCCTCCCTTGGTTCCTTTGTCGATTTTGACATGCCTTTTACAGCTTGATGCCCTTCCTAATGCCAACCATTTTACAGTGTTTATAAAGTGTGTTTCTGACAATAATACATGTTAATCTGATAATAAAGTATGCAAATCTTCTACCAGTAATATATGCTACATGACTGTAATATAATGTTAATCTCCCATTAGTAATGCACATTAATTTCTGACAATAATTATATTTTAATCTTCTATCAGTAATATATGAAAATACAGTAGCACTATAATGTTAATCTGTCAGTAATATATGTTAATATGATGGCAATAAGATTCTAATCTCCCAGTAATAATAATTTTAATCTTTCGTTAGTAATATATGTTAACCTTTGGCAATAATATATGTCAATCTCTGTTCAGTAACACATGTTAATCTTTGATAATAATTTATGTTAATCTCCTGTATGTTATAAACTTTAAAAGTCCAACTGTAGTAATTTATGTTAATCTCTTGTCAGTATGCATAGATTAGTATGACAGTAAAATATGTTATCTCCTAACTGTAATATATGTTAATCTGTCAACATTAATATCTGTCAACACTAATATTTGGCAATTCATTGACAGTAATTTCAGTCCGAGGAAACAGAGTAAATCCAAATTCCGTCTTAAAGTGTTTCCCTCTTCTGGAACGCATTAAATATATTGAAAGTAAGTCATGGCACTATCTCAACCATCTTTATCATTGAAATAACTCACAAGAAATAAATTGCAGACATAATTTTAATTCTAACATAGAATTTCAAACATTCGTCTGGAGATATAGAATAATAATTCTCCATTGACATTCACTGTATTCCTGTCAACCCGTCCATTTCTCTCTTAAGTCTTTTATTATTCGAGTACTTGATCTATTATTCTACTTATTTTCACTTCTTGTTGTTATTGTTGTTGTTTTTTAAATTGTCAGTTATAATTAATGGTAAGTATTTTGAGAACATGTCTGAATACATTGTCATTCATTTTTGTAAGTCTGTCAGCCAGTAGCAGACATCAATGAATAAATGGCACTTCATACCAAATCATTTAAATGGAACTTTCCTGTGTGTCTTCAGTAAGAACTGGCCAGACTAAAAGGTGAATGGATTTCATTCTTTAACGAGAAACAAATTACTTTAATAATCTTGTTTTTAATAACACAAATATCAGATTTCTGTAACTGTTTTGTTTTCTATCATCTTTTTTGGTATTATTCCTTTTATTTTTATATTTTTCGTTTTACTTGTTTTATTCACTGGGCTGCAGCCATGCTGGAGCACTGCCTCAAAGGGTTTAGTAAAACAAATCAACCCCAGTTTTATTTTTTAAGTTCGATACTATTCCATCAGAATCCTTATGCCAAACCCACTACATTCAAGGATGTCAATAAACCAACAAAAGGTGGGATGGGGGTGACATAAACACTAACAAGCACACACACACATAAACTTATTAAATATATATCAGTAATATTTTGTATCAGTTAATTAGCTGATATGTTAATGTGTTTGACAGAATATGTCTTTTAGTTGTTCAATCTGGAGGAAATGGCAGGACCCATGGCTTTTGCTGGTTCTCTAAGAACCAGCTTCATTGCCATTAACATTCTGTTTACTGTTCTAGGTTAACATCTTCAGGAAAGACATGAGCTGAGAGATAATACCAGAGGGAAGATATTCTGGGGAAGAAGGCTTATAGACAACCACAACTGAGAAGGGAACTTCATGGGAAAAAGGTTCTTCTCTCTATCTGGTGGGAATGCAAAGGAGTAATTCACTTTGAATTGTTACCACCTATTGCAACAATCAATGCTCAAGTCTACTGTCAGCAATTAGAGTGTTTGAACCAAGCTTTGAAGGTGAAAAAAAAACTGTTTAGTGAATAGAAAAGGAGAGATGTTACATCAGGACAATATGCAACCCCACATTGCAAAGATTACATCACAGAAGATCGAAGAGTTTGGTTGGGAAAAAAATTCCTCATCCACCTTATTCTCCCGACCTTGCTCCTTCAGACTACCATTTGTTTCGTAGTTTACAGAATCATTTAGGGGACATAGCTTTCACAAGCCAGGAGGAGGTCGAAACTGACATTTCAGAGTTCTTCACTTTGAAACCAAAACAGTTTTACATTGATGGGATTAAAAAGCTTGTAAATAGATGGAAGGAAGTCATAGATAATCAGGGAAAGTACATTGATGATTAAATTTCAATTAAATATAACATTTGATCACTTGTTTTCTTTATTCAGAATTCAGACAGAACTTATGGGATGACCTGATATAATTGGGGATCCCACAGGCACACTTTAAAGATCCATGGAAGTTTTGACTTAAATGCATGCATTGTAAGAGACAGGTTTCTTTCTCCAACATTTCACAAAAGAATGAGTGAACAATAAGATAGAAACTTTGAAAGAAACATCTCAAAAATTAGTTTTTAAGCATCAAATGTCTTTGGGGGCCCACCAGAAGAAAATAGTAATCAAAGGGGTCCTCAGGTAAAAAAAATGGTCAAGAACCCCTGTTGTAGAATGTTAGTAGATGTTTGGGTATGAAATAGTTCCTAGGCCTGAATGTTTCAACTCACTGCATTCTGAGTTCAAATCCCTTAAAATTGTCTTTGTTTTTATCTTTTTGGGGTTAATAAAGTATCAGTGTAGGATAATAGATTGGTAGAATTGTTGAGCATTGGACAAGATGTCTTACAGGCTCTATGTTGGCTCCTTGCTTCATCATTAATCAAACAATCAGTCACCCAATCAGTCAATGAATGAATGAATCATCATCATTGTCGTCATCACCATTTAACATCCACTTCTCTGTGCTTGCGTGGGTCAGACAGAATCTTTTAAAGCAAATTTTCTTTGACCAGATGTTCCTCTTGACACCAACCCTTTCATGTCTTCAAGCATTTCCCCATGGCTGGACATGTTTCCCACAGAAGATCGGAAACAAACAACACCACTTGTATGACTGTGATGCTTATTTACACTCATCATGGGATATTAGGACAAAGGTACAGCTAAGACAAGTTTATTACTGGCCTCCCTATTGTAAAAAGCCAAACTATTTGAGACAGGCTAATGGTGACCAGTGTCCAGTATAAGAAAAAACAGTATATTAGCTACAACTTCAATGTTGTATCACTCCAATGCAAAAGATAAACACTACATAAATAGAAATAGCAAAATAAGGAACAATACCAATTCCAGGTAAATTGTTTAGCTTCTTCTCTCATGGTTTAGAGTTCAAATCCCGCTAAAGCTGATTCTCTCCCTTTATCCTTACTCTTCCTGTTTATCATTCAAGACTGACATAATTTTGGATGAATCACTGAATGTTATTTGATGATTTACCAAATGCCAGTAGAAACAAACTTTATACAATTCTGGATGTTCTCCATAAAACGAAACCATATTATCATTATTATATTGTGAACTACGGGTCATATTTATATTTCATCTAGAAAGACTGACATCGTTTAGAGAAGTACTGCTTTGCTCCTGAAGTAAACACAAATGTAAATAAATGCTTGAATATGAATTGGAATCGGTCTTTCTGTGAAAGAACTGTAATTATATTCTCATAGTAGTTACACATTGAGAATTCCTATAGATGTGGCTCAATCAATTGGAACCTTTATTGCGATTTAATAAGATATTCTATAGCTCGTACCTATCTATCAAACCATTTATCTTTAGCTCGATATGAATATATTATAAGAGCACAAATGTGGAAACACTCACACACACACATTTATCAGCGTATATGTGTGCACAGATATATGTATGTGTATATATACATAGAGAGAGAGAGTATATATACATAGAGAGAGAGTGGAAGAGAAAACAAGAAAGACATACATACATATATATATGTGTATGTATATATATATACACACACACACATATACATGCATATATATATTTATATATATCTATGTTTATGCCTCTCTCTCTCTTTCTCCTTGTGTGTATACATACATATATACACATACACATACATACATATATATATATTTATATATACATATACATACATATATGCATGTACTATGCATGTATATATGTATGTATCTTTGTACATCTCTCTCTCTTATTTTTATATATATGTATATATATATATATATATATATATATATATATATATATATATACATATATACACAAACATATATATGTATCTATATGTATACACTAACACAAGTGCACACTCACAGATGCACTCACACATTTATAAATGTATGTATGCTTGCATATGTATCTACACACACACGCACACACACACACACACACACCACACACACACACACACACACACAGACACACACACACACGCTCATTATATGTATATATATGCACACATCAAATTATGCTTCATGCTAAAGGCAAAAGAACCAAGCACATTCACATTATCAGATAACTTCCTTCTTGCATAGAGAAATTTATTTAAATGTCTAGAACAATTTGGTGCTGTTAATATATTCTTTGAACTTTGGTAAATGTACTGTCAATGAAACATCCTTTACTGCTAATTTCATTTGTCTTTCGATCTGTTTATCTATCTTTTGAACTGTCCATTTATCTGTCTATCTTTCTAACCATCCATTTATATGTCTATCTATCAATCAATATAACCATCTATCAATCTGTCTCCGTATCGATAAATCTATCAATCTTTCTGTTCATTTATCTATCTGCCTGTCTGTCTGTCTGTCTGTCTTCTTTCCATCTGCCGAGCTAAAAGTTGTAAAATGATTTTTAAGAAATCATAAAATTGCTTGATGTCTACATGTAATACTGAGATAGACAAACTGAGAAATTAATGTTGGATGGATAGATAGATAGATAAAGAGATTGATAGACAGACAAACAGACATCAATCACATTCAGATAGTAGTTTTACATGCCACCGGCATGGGGACCAGTCAGTGGGTACTGGTATCGGCCAAGTTTGGATGGTGCTTTTTATATGCCACCGCCATGACAGCTAGTCAGAGGGTACTGGCAATGGCCACATTCAGATGGTGCTTTTTACATACCACTGGCATAGGAGCCAGTCTGGTGGACATGGCATTGTGTGAATGTATATATATATATATATATAATATATATATATATATATATATATATATATATATATATCATCATCATCATCATCGTTTAATGTCCGCTTTCCATGCTAGCATGGGTTGGACGGTTCAACTGGGGTCTGGGAAGTCAGAAGGCTGCACCAAGCTCCAGTCTGATCTGGCAGTGTTTCTACAGCTAGATGCCCTTCCTAAGGCCAACCACTCCATGAGTGTAGTGGGTGCTTTTTACGTGCCAGATGAGGCTGGCAAACGGCCACGATCGGATGGTGCTTTTTACATGCTACCGGCACGGAGACCAGACGAGGCTGGCAACAGCCCCGATCGGATGGTGCTTTTTACGTGCCACAGGCACGGAGGCCAGTCAGGGTGGTGTTGGCTACAGCCACGTTCGGATGGTTCTCTTACATGCCACCAGCACTGGTAACACAGCTACAAATTCCATTGATGTTGATCGATTATGATTTTGATTTACGAGGGACGTTCAATAAGTAATGCCCCTGACCCATTTGTAGTTGTTTGATCTTGCTGAAATTTTGCATGTGCAATTATTTATATCTCTATAGGTTAAGTGGCAAAGTACAGCTCTGAACTAATTGTAGTTTCTGATTTATAGGTGTTTGAACTGAGTCAAGTGTGAAATGGAGTCAAGTGTGAACTGAGTCAAGTGTGAAATGAGTGTCGAGCAGTGATCCGGTTTTTGCATTTGAAAGGACGCACACCACGGGAGACTTTTGATGAAATGAAAGTAACTTATGGTGATGATGCCCCATCATATGACCTTGTAAAACGCTGGCATCGTGAATTCAAACATGGTCGGAACTCTGTGGAACAGCTCCCAGATCTGGTCGCCCCCTTCTGCTATTGATGAGGCATCTGTCCGTCAAGTTGAGGCTGCCATTTTGGAAGATCGACGCATAACTATTTGCCAAATAGCCCATGAGATCAAGATTAGTACCGGGTCTGTGGAAACTATCATTCATGACCATTTGCATATGCAAAAGGTGTCTGCCAGATGGATTCCAGGTTGCTCACACCTTTCCAGAGGCAAGAATGCGTTGAGTGCTCGAGGGTGAATTTGGAGATGTGCCAAGAAGATGAGTCAAAATTTTTCAAAAGACTGATTACACAGGATGAAACCTGGGTCCATCACTATGATCCAGAGACCAAAGCCCAGTCAATGCAGTGGAAGCACCATGACTCACCTCCTCTAAAGAAGGCAAAGGTGCAGCCCTCCGCTGGCAAGGTCATGCTCACAGTCTTCTGGGACCAGGACGGAGTAGTGATGACAGATTTCCTGGCAAAGGGTACCACAATTACAGGAGCCTATTATGCTTCACTTTTGAGGAAGTTAAGAGAAGCTATCAAAATCAAGAGGCGGGGCAAAATCAGCAAAGGCATCGACAACGCTCCGGTCCACAACTCGCGTGTCGCCAGATCAGAAGCACAGGCGTGCTGTTATGAACCCCTCCCCCATCACCCCTACTCTCCTGACCTTGCACCCTCTGATTTTCTCCTCTTTCCAGCCATGAAGTTGTTTTTGAAAGGAAAGTATTTCCCAGATGATGCAGCCTTCATTTCTGAAGTCACGTCGTGGTTGGAGGACCAAGCTGGGGTCTTCTACAAAAATGGTCTCCAGAGCTGCATCAAATGATGGGAGAAATGCGTACCTCTTAGTGGTTCCTATGTAGAAAAAGACTAATAACTGTGCCAAGTTTCGTTGCTCTACTGCTATGGGAAGTGAGTCAGGGGCATTACTTATTGAACGCCCCTCGTATATATATATAGTAACGAAATTATTGTATATAGTGCTCAGGTGCACTACAACTCATCAAAGGTGCATGCACAGTACATACAATATATATATATGCATGTTTATATTAAACCATAGATTGCTGTTACATAATTACAATTGTGTTTTATAGGAATTCTATGGCTGATAAGAGCAATACTTGTTTAAGGGTATCTAGTGGATGGAAATATTGCATAATGTCTGTGGTCAGGTGTGCATTTTACATAAGTACTTTATTTATCTATCCAGCCATAATCCGTTTGTCTGTCTGTTAATTTATGCAAACTTATAATTTCTTTAAAAAACTTACAGGATGAAAAGCAAAAAAAAATAATAAACTTACCTTAGCCCCTTCCACCCCACATGAGTGTGTGTGTTGTATATGTCTTATACTCGCACATACACATACACACACATACATATACATATACATATATGCATATATGTTCATACACACCCACAAACACACACACACATATATATACATACACACACACAGATAGACATGCATGAAACTTCATGGACAGCCATATGATGTCAACAACATGAGTAACACGGTCAGCAGCAGCAGCAGTGCCAACGATGGCAATAACAATAACAACAACAAATACCAAAATGGCAACACCGTGGGCAGACACACATACAAAGAGGAATACAAGAAGTGTGCCATTTTTTTTGTCAGGTTTTAGGACAGCAGCAGCACAATGGGGGGGGATGGAGCTGAGGGGAAGGCCACACTTCTACTAAAAACTATGACACACACACATGCATACACACACACACACACACACACAAACAAGGAGACAAACGCATGCGCACATAAGGATACATATCTGAGAAGAACAGATTAGAGTAAGTGGAGCAAGAACACACACAAAAGCAAAAAGTGTTGCTGAAGAGGTCACAGATGTGTGATGAAAGATTTCTGGATAATGGACAGGCACTAAAATAATAATAAAAAACACAAAGAAGAACAGTAATGAGTGAAAAAAATATATATAGTGTGTGTGTTTATTTGGCAAAACAAAAATAAAATAATATATAAAATGGCAATCCTGAAATACAATATATATATATATACATACATATATATATATATATGCATACATACACATATATACACATACACACTACACAAATACGCACACACATACATACTTATACACATGAATGAAATCTGCAATGTTTCCATTACTACCATCTTGGCTATAACCTTGGAGCCCCAATAATCCGTTACAGCACTTACCTGGCGTACCTAACCATTTAGATAACCTGTGAACTAAACCCCCACACTTTGTACATACATACATACATACACACACACATATGTATACATACACACATATGCACACACATGCATATACATTATATACATATGTATATATGATCATACACACACATATACATATACATTATATACACACATATATGATCATACATGCACACACACACATATATATATATATAGATATATGTTCATACACACACACACATATATATATTATATACATACATATATGATCATACATACACACGTATATATATATGTATACATACACACATACACACACACATGCATATACATTATATACATACATATATGATCATACATACACGCACATATATATACACACACACACATACATATATTATATATTTATATATACAGTCATACACACACACGTATATATATATATACATACACACATATGTATACATACACACACATGCACACATACATACTTATACACACACACATGATGTTATCATATTGTATATCATAGGAATATTCTTTGCAGATTGAGAAGAATTAATTGAAAAAAGTAACAAATTGAGAAAAGTGAAGAAAATTTATTGATGCAGGAAAAAAATATGGAAATAAATTTCATAAAATTGCCTCAACATCATTGTTGTGGTTGTTATTATTATCATCATCATCATCCTCCTCATCATCATCATTGGTAGTAGCAGTGCCATCATCTCCACCACCACCACGATTCTTCTTCTTCTTCTTCTTCTTCTTCTTCTTTTTCTTCTTCGTCTTCTTCTTCTCCCCTCTTCTTCCTATCATCATCATCATCATCATCATTATCATCATCGCCACCACCATCACCACCATCTGTTCTTTGATACAATTCGTTTCTTTATGTATTGCCGGCTTCACCCTCCACCCATCAACACTCTCTCAAATCTTACAAGTGTTTATCTCATTTAACATTGAATCTCCAACAAATCAACACCATCTTGTCTTGTAATTCTTCAACTGTACCCAAAGAACTATCCAAATCAAGACAAGAGAAGCAATGAAAGATTGCAAAGAAAATAAGTTTCAGAAAAACGGAATCAATGGGTTAATTTGGTGCCACCAAAATATTTCATTTAAAAATAATAAATAATTAAAAGCAACAGAAATAGTATTAAATATCAAAAGAGGATATTGTGTTAGAACAGAAAATACTGTGATAGTTACAATGAGAGACCCTCTTTTATGGACTTGTGGTGCATATAAGCACTCACATCTATATCACTAGCAGGAGATAATTGTCTGCTACCACCACTATAACTAGCAGTTCCTGTGATTTCAGCCTTCTTTGGCCTTGTCAGTGGCATATGTCTGTGGCTACATGTTGCAGCAATTCTCCCATCAGTGATATACATAGAATTTCTGTGTCTGTTCAGTTCTGGGGGTGCAATTAACTGGTGGGCTTATTAAAATGTAATTAGTAGCAATAGAAGCCATACTGATGCAAAAATGTCATATTTATCCCCACTTAAATGTGGATTCATAGGAGCTTCGGTTGCACATATGAAATTGCTAACAAACTAGTGGTCTGGCAACAGAAGGAAGGAAAAACCAGGAGAGGAAGGAGGAAGACGACCTATCTCGACTACTTGCTGGAGGATACTGGTATGGAAGGGGTACATGAGCTGAGGACCATTATGGAAGAATCGAGATGAATGGGGAAAATGTGTGGAAACAGGCTTGGGGCGTCCTGATGGACAACTTTGATAGACAGACAAAAGTGGATGCTGTGTTAGAACACAGAATACTGTGTTACTTTACTATTGTGGCAAGAGTACGACACCCTCTGACGAGAATAGACAGGACCACTACATATAAATAGCAGCGGTCTGACGAAATCAGCAGTTCATAGTTTGGTCTTTGAAGTCCAGGTACAGTTTAAAGTTTGAGTTGGTGTGTTGGAAATATTGATCGTTGGTTTGTAAAAGATTGTTGGTTCATTGTGTGTTTGTTACCGTCGCTGTTTCTATTTTGTATTCTTATAACACTGTTACAGTATATTCTTTATCGTCAACAATATCAACCATACTATGATATTGGAGGCAAAAGGATATAACATTTTCCATGAGAGTATCTCTCATATGAACTTGTGGTGCATAAAAGCACTCACATTTATATCACTGCAAAAACTGCCAGACCACATAATTTTGGCCTTCCTTGGCCTTGTCAATGGTAGGCAGCTGTGACTAGATGTAGCAGTGATTCCTCCAACAGATACATAGAATCTCAGAGTCTTTTCAGACACTGGTGTTGCAAACAGCCAGTGGGCTAATTAAAAAACAATTCATAGTGACAGAAGCTATTTTATTTTCATCCTTCATCATGTTTACAAATGAATAAAATACTTTCATATCTGATGTTTTGATGTTTTGATTTATATTTTTATTTTATGTTATTTTATTTCTTTTTTTTTAATCAAAAAAATATAATTTATGTGATTCACCAGTAGAATTTTTAGATTTTTGGACAAATTGCCTTGTGGTATTTCTTAGGAATTTTAATGTGCCAAACATGAAGGCTATGGCTTAGTGGTTAGGGTATTTGACTCCCAGTCGTAAGGCCATGTGTTCGATTCCTGGCAGTGCACTGTGTCCATGAGCTAGCCACTTTATTTCACTTTTCTCCAATTCTGTCAACTGGCAACAATGTGCAATATGCATATTTCGAAGGGCCAGCCTTGTCACATTCTGTGTCAAGCCAAATCTCCCTGAGACCTACATTAAAGGTACACATATCTGTGGAGTACTCGGCCACTTGCACATTAATTTTATGAGCAGGCACTTCCATTGATTGGATCAACTAGAACACCTGTTGTTACACTTGATGGAGAGCCAGGTTTGTATGTGCCAAAGTCAAATCCTGCCAAAGTCAGCCTTGCTTGGCTTTCCATCCTTCAAATAACGAAAATATAAAAGTATTAGCAATGATGGTATTGTCTAGCCCCTCCTCTTAAAATTATTGGAGTTCTTCCTAAATTAAAAGCAATAATTATTTATTGTGATTCATTTCCCCATCTTCATCATGAACTTCAGTTTCTTGGTGGCTGAGTATTCCTGAGATGCATACACATTTAATGTAATTCTCAAGTTGAATCTGCAAGAAACACTAAGTAACAATGCTGGGCCCTTGGATTAGTGGCACAATCTACTCAGTGGGATTCAGAACAGTTTTTGTCTACCAAGTGAGAAGCAAAGCAAGAATTGTCATCATTCTTGTCATCATCATCGTCGTCCTCCTCCTCCTCTTCCTCTTTCTCCTCCTCCTCGTTGGCGACGTCATCGTCGCCAGCACTGCCACTGCTGCTGAGGCATTTTGTGTGTCTTTACATTCTCAGTTCAAATTCTGCCAAGGTCGACTTTGCCTTCCACATTTTCCGGGGTAGATAAAATAAGTACCAGTTGAACACTGGGTGGGGGGTGGGGAGTCAATGTAATTGACTCATCCCCTCCAAAAAAACATTGCTAGCCTTGTACCAAAATTTGAAACCAATATACTAATTGATACCAAATATCACAACAGCATTAATTAAAATAATGACTGAATTTAATATCACAAGCTGTTAATTAAATATGACATCATTATATACATGATATTTATAATTATATTAAATGATGTCAAAAAACATAACATTTCCTAATATACCAATAGCTTTTAATATCTCAATATCAATTAATATCAATTAATGTTAATTAAATATAATGACGTCATTCTGTATATGACATTAATTATTATGTTAATTGATGTCAAATAATTTCACAATGTTAATTAATATAATGACTTCAGTTCAATGGATTTATGTCAATTAGTATAACGACGTGATTCAGTTAACACTATTTAATTGAACTAATCAACAAAACCCGTAACCATTGAGGGGGATTTTGACCTGCACTAAATAGCAGCTAAATCTCCATCAATTCACATTCTATAGTCTCAGAAAGGAAAAATGTTTGATTATGTGGTTTTGAGTTTCTTGCCTAAAGAAAAGATAAGCATGGATGGTCATGGTTAGAATACCTTTGATCATCATTCTACTGAGTGAAGGTTAATCTGGGACTAAATTACAAAAACAACTTCAACTACAAAAATAAAAGTTCTCAATAATATATATATATATATACACACACACATACATGTATATATATATGTATATACACACACACATATATATATATATATATATATAATATATATATATATATATATATACATATATATATATACATATATACATATATATATATATTATATATGTGTGTATGTGTATATATATACATAATATGAATATATACATAAGAATAACATTTGCGGTACAGGTGTCAATCCTCTACTGTTCCTCATTTATATCTTATTCACCTGTCTTGGAACCACTAAGTGATGGGGGACGTAAACACACCAGCATCGGTTGTCAAGCAATGTTGGGGGGACAAACACAGATACACAAACTTATACACACACACACACACGCAAACACACACACACACACAAATATATATATATATATATATATATATATATATATATTATATATATATATATATAGTAATACTAAGCAATAAAGGGTTTAGCAACGAATTGCCTTACCACATACCGAATTTAGAAATAGCAGTCAAAGAGTTATAGCTATTTCTTCTACTAAAAAGGGAGATCTCAGTAAAAACAGCAATTGGAAGGCAGACACAAATAGGTAAGAGAGAATGAATTGACGGCAATCTATCATACAATTTTAAGTTATCTACGGATGCACGTTTCGAAATCAAGTTTTTAGGAAAGCATAAGAATTAAATATTAAATAATTCTACCTTACCAAAACTTCTTTTCTCTTCAGCGTAGAATACTATAATCATAAATGATTATATATTGAATTTTGAGATACTAGAAGGCACCAACTCAACTCAGTATCAGAGCGAGCTAGAATCCGCAACTAGTATCACCAAATTCAATGTGTGAATGAAAAGATTGTGTCACCAGCCCCTTCCCACCCGCGTGTAGCCAAAACAAGATGCTGTGGTCATCTACTGAGATAAAATATGGTTATCCGTAATAATGAAGGGTGAAATTAATTAATTTGGAATAATTATCAATTACACCAAGTAGTCTTCGGCATGTAAAAGCCTCATTCGAGGAAAATTTAAGTAATACTAAGCAATAAAGGGTTTAGCAACGAATTGCCTTACCACATACCGAATTTAGAAATAGCAGTCAAAGAGTTATAGCTATTTCTTCTACTAAAAAGGGAGATCTCAGTAAAAACAGCAATTGGAAGGCAGACACAAACAGGTAAGAGAGAATGAATTGACGGCAATCTTTATTATATATATATATATATATATATATATATACATATATACAACAGGCTTCTTTCAGTTTCTGTCTACCAAATCCACTCACAAGACTCTGATTGGCCCGAAGCTATAGTAGAAGACACTTGCCCAAGGTGCTATGCAGTGGGACTGAACCTGGAACCATGTGGTTGGTAAGCAAGCTACTTACCACACAGCCAATGTCTTTCCAGCTTCTTTCTTATTTATTTATTGGTGAACACAATCCTTTGAAAGATTTCAAGACATATTAGCACCAACCCCCGACCTTTATCCCCATGCAATAAAGATTGTGAGTTTAATGAAACTTAGAATTAAATATTGGTCACCTTTCCTTTCCTTGGTTCCTTTCCCCCTTCCAGGGATTTTATGGCTTTCCTTAGAAACCGCTAATCTTAGATAATGGAAGTAGAGTTCGTGTTCTGTCATGATCTTATTTGCATGGATTATTTAGCCTTTAACCTCATAATCCTTTTCTGAATCACTTGCATATGTGAAGAAAAAGAGATGTTGTTAATCCTAGAATGAAGACCTAATCCCCTATTGAACATACACAAGGACCAGGTGATCATGTTCAACGAGATCATGGATGAAATCTACAATTCAGAATATATGTATGGCCCTTGAAGCTTGCTTCCAGAAAGTTTCTGTCATAAACTTTGGGTCAACCTAAGGTGATGGGAGAAAACACCTGTCCAAGGTATGACAAAGTGTGATTGAACTCAACACCAGACCGAACATCAAATAGTTCTGAAGCAATCTTTTGAACCCCTACAGCCCTGTGTGAAGCTGAACAACATGAAGGCCCTGACCCTTAAATATAATTTCCAGTGTGGTAAGAAGTTTGCTTCTTAACCAAAGGGTTCCAGGTTCAGTCCTACTGCATGGTACCTTGGGAAAATGTCTTCTACTATAGCCTTGGGTTGGTCAAAGCATTGTGAGTGGATTTAGAAGATGGAAGCTAAAAGAAACCTGTTGTTATGTGTGTGTGTGTGTGTGTGTGTGTGTGTATGCATTTGTGTCTTTGCTTGTTCTCCACCACTGCTTGATAATTCTTGAAGATGGTGCCCCAGGATGGCCGTAGCCTAATGACTGAAACAATTGAGAAATGTTTACTACTAATCTATAAATATAATTCCTGGTGTGTTCTTTTCAACTCTAGGCACAAGGCCTGAAATTTGGGGGAGGGGCGAACCAGTCGATTAGATCGACCCAAGTATGCAACTGGTACTTAATTTATCAACCCTGAAAGGCAAAGTCGACCCCGGTGGAATTTGAACTCAGAACAAGATGAGAGATGAAATACCGCTAAGCATTTCAGCCAGTGTGCTAACGTTTCTGCCAGCTTGCCAGCTTATAATTCCTGATATATTAATTCCTTAAATTGGTTCTAGCTTAATAAACCTCAACACTCACCAATAAATATGTTGTTTGCTGCTCTCTGTAATTAGGAAGGAATGTTTCAACTTAGTTCCATTATCCACAGGATAATGTAGTCTTAGGCATGGTGGATGGAATGGTCACGGTGGAATGTTGTTGTATTTTGTTGTGTGTCATTGTTGTTATAGGCTTGCTCAGCAAAGGCAGGCCTGGGGCTAAACACCAACAGTGATAGAAAGCATCTGCATCCTCCCCTTTCTCCTCATCGTTATTATCATCATCATCGTTGTCATCATCACCATTCAACTACTATTACTACTACTACTACCACCATCACCACCACCACCATCACCACCACCACCACCACTACTACTACCACCACCACTACTACTACCACCATCACTACCACCACCACCACCACCACCACCACCACCACCACTACTACTGTAGCTGCTACTGCTGCTGTTGTCACTTCAAAGTTACATTTCACTCTTATATAACTTTAAAAATACATTATTTTACTTTGGGTGTAGGTATTATAATCATCCACAGTAAAATGTTTACCACTTTTTGTCAAACTAGTGTAGAGTACTCGATTCAAAGAATATGTTTTCAACCTTCATTTTGTTTTGGTAATTCTAATATTTTGTATCATAACATATTCCACATTGAAAGCATCACAGAATTTTCATGACCAGCAATTTTCTACGCAGTGTTGAATTGATAAATTAGTTTTTCCAACGAATTCCTCTCTGCTTTTATCCATTCTCAACAGTTTTATTTGCTGCCTCTCTTTGATGGTAAAGGAATAGCCAACTAGTTTGACCATTTTGATTTATGGACCAACTTCTCTAATCTGGAACCCTGGAAGTGGTTTTCCTCTGTTAAGGTCAACTATATTGATGTGTCTTTTGATAACCAAACTTTTCACTTCGCACAAGGATTGTGTGTTCTCTTAAAGTATCCTTCAATTACTTGATGAATTCTTTTATAATAAACTCCATTGGAGGTTAATCAGGGTAAAATATAATCTCTATTTATTACGGACCTCTACCCAACAGGGTCGCCCACATCACTGCAGTCACCACTAACATTGCCATCTACACCTCATCACCTGATCTCTTTAGAGAAGTCGCAACAAATTTTCTTGGATTATCTCACATGCCTTCTATGTTAATACTTGTAAAATGAATGAATGGAAAGAAGCATTACATTAACCTAGAGAGATTGGCCATCCACACACACACAATGTATTCTGAAGATCTTTTACATTCATTAGGCAATTCCAAAGAGGAAATAAGTCAATCTCTCCCAATCCCAAAATAGAAAATGAAAATAATAATAATAGATAAAGCCATAAAATCCTGTATAATGGCTGCTTGGTGCCTGGTTTAATTTGCTACAAATTCGATCATAGCATCTCCCAGATCAACGATGGAGCATATTTCTGACAAATATAATTCTACTCTTGTCAATGTTTTCAATTTATATATCTTTATGTGAAGTTCCTGAGATGAAAATGGTTAGTTCCAGGCCATAGAAAATGTCCTAGAATCTTGTATTACTTACAAAACCATCATGTTTCAATGTTTGTTGTTCTCTCCTATTTTACATCAATTTGATCGTGTGGTCATACGTTGAATAGCTTTGCAAATTTGCTCATTCTCATCTCCTCAAAGAAGATTTCTTCTTTCATAAAACAGCACTGGAAATCAGTTTCCAGCTAAATGGAATGAAACGATTTGAATAAAAATGGCAAAATGCAATGCCGTTTTTGTGACAGCATTCAAAACAGTTCTTCAATAAGGCACATGGCTCCAGAACTCTCATTATACATATATACATATATACATACACACACACACACACATGTATATATATATATAGAGAGAGAGAGAGACAGATAGATAGATAGATAATAGATGCCTACACACACACATATGTGTATTTCTGTATATATATATATATATATATATATATATATATATATATATATATATATTGTTGTTGGCATCCTTTTGTCTTGGGAGACAATGGAGTTGTGCATAAAATAATCTAGTCGGGCTTTTACATTTCATGTCCTTATACATCTCCTGGTGTGGCTGTGTAGTCCTATCCTGAACAAACACTCCCTCTGACAGGTGCCGCAAATGTAGCAAAGACTTTGCCTGGCTGGTTGTAATGTCATAGTTTCTTGTCGACATCTTTTCTTGTCTTTCCATTTCTCCTCTCTCCCTCTGTCACTCCTTTGTGTTCCCTCTCCTATGACGCATCGCCAATCTCCACGGTTGCTGGCAACCACTTCCCACTTGCTCATATTGATGTTGCAGGCCTTCATGTCCCTTTTGCAAACATCCTGGTATCATAAGAATGGTCTTCCTACAGACCTAGTGCCCCTAGCAAGCTCTCCATAATGTATATCATTGAGAATTCTGCCATTTTCCAAGCCATCCCATATGTCTTTGTGTGAGGAGTGCAAACATGCCTGGTATTCCTGCTTGCTTGAGGACATCTTTGTAGGGGTCATGATTCTGCCATTTGATGCCAAGAATATATTTGGTGCTGAGGATCATCAAATATATATATATATATATATACACACACATACATACATATATATGTGTGTGTGTATGTATATATATATGTGTGTGTGTGTATATATATATGTATGTGGATATATATATGTGTGTGTATGTGTGTATATACATACATACATACTTACATATATATATATGCCAGAGTAAGCACATAAATGTGAAACAAGATGGGAAAAAAATAATACTCAAATACTAGAGGTAGAGTAATATAGATATTATATAGATATATCAACATTGCTGTCTGTTTGGATTTCAAACCTTTTGTTTTCAGAACAAACATAAAGTTTACAGAACAAACATAAAGTCATTTAAACAATTAATATGAATTTCATGATGCCTTAAATTATATTTTCAAGAATCCATGCCACATCTAAGATACCAGTTGCATTGTACCAATGCTCCACAGTGCACCAGAGTGCAGCAATGTGCATAAGTATACACCATTTCAGAACTGCTAACATAAAATCTACCCCTCTATTTGTCACATTTGTAATAAGCTTAATGTAAAAGTAATTAGTTGTATGCGTTAATGGTAAATTGTTTAGTTAGACACACACACACTCTCTCTTTCTCTCTCTCTCTCTCTCTTTCTCTCTCTCTTTCCCTCTCTGTCCCTCACACGGACACACACCTACAAACACACACACACACATACACTGCTGTTGATTGTTTAAGTGCATTCTCAAGTGGTTCACTGATCTTTTGTTTTTGAATGTTTGCCAATATCTTATTGACATGTTGCACTCATGAAGTCCTCAACGGAAGACTGTAGAAAACAAAACTGACTTGGAATATCATGAAGAAAACATAAAACATTAATCACATTTGATTAAGCAGAAAGTCTTCTATTTGTTTGGAGGGAATGGTAAGTTAGTTGTTCTGATATTTACAATTATTGTGTGGCAGCAAGAATGGTTGAGTGATAAACAGGACACTGTGTGACTCTGTGAGACTCTGAGTTTGAGCCAGTGGCACGTAGGTGTGTAGTGGTGAGGGCATGGAATGGTTGAGTGATAAAGACATTCTGGGTTCAATCCTTTTGACCAGTAGTTCTCAGCTGGCTTCAACTTGACCCTTGGAGCTCCATATACGATTTTTTTATTAAAAGTTGCACACAAAATAGTTTATACTTCAACAATAAACAACATATTTTACCACTTTTTTTTTATATAATTCTTAATTAATATTCAATTATAAAAATATAATTGGACTTTTTAAACATTGAACAGTTATGGGATCCACCTGAGTAAAAACATGGTTAAGGACCACTGATTTATAAGGTATCTGAAGCAAATGATTTCTTGTCATAGTTGTATAAACTTTACTCTTTACTCTTTTACTTGTTTCAGTCATTTGACTGTGGCCATGCTGGAGCACCGCCTTTAATCAAGCAACTCAACCCCGGGACTTATTCTTTGTAAGCCCAGTACTTATTCTATCAGTCTCTTTTGCCGAACCACTAAGTGACAAGGATATAAACACACCAGCATCGGTTGTCAAGCAATGCTAGGGGGACAAACACAGACACACAAACATATATGTATATATATATACATATATACGATGGGCTTCTTTCAGTTTCCGTCTACCAAATCCACTCACAAGGCTTTGGGCAGCCCGAGGGTATAGTAGAAGACACTTGCCCAAGGTGCCACACAGCGGGACTGAAACTGGAACCATGTGGTTGGTAAACAAGCTACTTACCACACAGCCACTCCTGTATGTTGAAGAAAGCATTGTGAGTGAAACTTCATAGACTGAAAAAGTATGGTAACCTATACCTTACTGTCTATTGGGACTAGAATATTGATTATTACTATTTTCTGATTGATTTGTATTTCATTTCATCTTCCGACCGGGTCTCAACTTGAGACCTAAGGCACATGTATATATGAGATGGAGAGAAACTTCCTGAAAATGTGAGCAGTTGATATCAATGCCATGTTTGATTTCCTAGGGAGGATCCGGTCAAAACATTTGTCAGTACCTTTCTCGATCATTCTCAGGGCTCCTACAACAACAGTGACTATGACTTTGCTCCAGCATGGCCACAGTCTAATGACTGAATCAGTTACAAGACAAAAGACAAGCAAAATCATTCACAGTGCTCTAAAACTAAATTTTCTTCATTTCATCTCAGGATGAGAAATAAGATTAGGAACAAGAGAGAGGAACAAAGTTAAAAGTATGGAAATCTAAATTTAATTTAAATTCTAAATATTTCAATTTACATTCAGGTTTGTAAATACGAAAGTGTGTGTTCTTTTGTATTTTTAATGAGTTGTCCAAGTGTTGAAAGAAAAAGTTGATGTCCTCTGTGCATCATTGCAGCTTGGTCAGATAAATGTGGTGCATGTCAAGCTTGGACATTTTCTGGTCGATGTTGGAATTGACAATTTTGAAAGCAACCGACCTGAGACGGTTGATTGCTCAATGATACAAACCTCCTGATTTAAAGTGGTCTAAAGCAAAACCTTCTATCAAAATTTCATGTCAGTTTATATTCCTAGCACCAGCTTAATAACCACCACCACCAACAACAACACCGCCACTGTAATGAGGTGAGTGGAAGTGAATGAGAGCAGAAGGACCAGGAATGTGGGTGGGTAGAAGATGCAGGTGTGTTAAGGACAGTAAAAGATGAGGAGTGGGTGAGAAGATAAATATAAGGAATGAATATGTGTTGAGTGAATGGTAAGTAGGAGAGACGGGGAAGAGTAGGTGACAACTGTAAAGACTGGATAGGGATGAGGGAGAGATGCAGTGAATAGTGGATAAAGGTAGAGGTGAGTAACCAATGATTATGGTGGGGGAAACAAAGATTAGCAGAATAGTAATGATGATACAGTAAGGGAAAGATAAGGGAGAGAGAGAGGGAGGAGAGAGAGAGAGTGATGAAGATGATGAGTGGAAGGAGAAAGAGCTATTTCAGCAGTTTTATTAAATTCATTATTTAAAGAATATATTGAAGCTAAATTAATGTATTTGAATAGAAATAGGGTAACAAAAGGATGAAAATTGACGAGTGGGGTCGAAATGGGGTAATTAGTTTGAAAATTAGCAAAACAATTAACTCTTTCAAATGTACCCAAGTACCCGGGTGCAGTGTTCAGTTTAGCAACATTATGCCTGAGTTGTGACATGCTTGTATGAATTTTGTCTTTGAACACAAGAATTAAGTTAAATTTGAAACCGTTTTTGCATAATGTATCATTACACTCTTTCACAGAATTAAAGCTATGAAATGTATTTTTCTAAGCACTTTCATTACTGACATAAAACAAAATGACTTCTGTTGAACTTTACTATGAATGAAGAATTTAACAAGCTTGGTGCTGTGGAAGTAAGTGATCTCTATTCTTCACTACTTGAAATGTGTAGAATCAGAATACTTAGTAAAGCTGTGAGCTGAAAAGGAATTGCCCCTGGTGATATTCTGCAGAACTTTACTAAAGGACAGATAACCGATGTGAAATGAATTAGAAAATATGAAATAGATTTCAAGAAATTGTTAATACATCATTACACATGGCAGACATGGGTATAAATATGTATATATATATACAAATATATATAAATGCATGTATGTACATATGTATATAAGTACATATATGTATGCATACATATTTATTGATATGCAAACACACACACATATATATATACATATATGCATATATATATATATACATATATATATATATATATATATATATATATATATATATATATATATATATATTATATATATATATAAATGCGTGTATAGATATATATATGTATATATATATATATATATATATATATATATACATATATATATATATACATATACACATACACACACACATTTACATATTGGCTCTTATTTACATGCTCATATGCACACACATGTCATTGAACCATAAACATTCTCAAATATGCATTTATCTGCACTTTAAAATACTAGATAAGATATCTAGATGTGTGGGTGTATACACATGCCTATATATATGCATATATACATATATATGTAAATATATATATATATATTATATATATATATATATACACACACACTTACACACGTATACATATATATATATATATATATATATATATATAATATATATATTATATATATATATGTGTATATATATATATGTATATGTATATATATATATATATGCATATATATATATATATGTGTGTAAGTGTGTGTATATATATATATATATATATATATATATACACACACATATATATATACATACATACAAATATGCATGCAGGTGTGTGTGTGTGTGTGTGTGTGTGTGCACGCATGTGTGGGTGTATGTGTGTGTGTGTGTGTGTGCATAAGTACTGCATGTATTGTAGAAAATTGACAGCTTGCAGCAATGATATAAGGATTAAATAACCTTATTCGAAGAAGAGATAATAATGTTACCATAATATTGAGAATAATGACTTAGAATTCCTGCTATTACTTCTACATCTTATAATGATGCCTACTACTTGTTAACGCTGACATCATTTCAAGTTATCTACTTTATTCTATTCATATTTTTCTTCCTCGTTCTTTCTATTTCTTATTTGATATCCACTTCTCTGAGCCAGGGAGGATCAACTGATCAGTTACATTTTTTGCTTTTTTTTTATTCTTTGTTTTTCAAGTTTGTTGTAAAATTCCTCATAATCCAACTGCTTCTAGTGGAGGTTATTGTGAAGAATTGGAGTTTATTATCTCCATATTGAGAATGTCCATGCCTTGCAAGGTGCCATCTATTTCTTGATGGAATGACAGGCAATGCGGAAGGGTTATCAGTGGTTAGTCTGAACTTTTCTACATAACCATTCTCTTGCTCTGCATCAAAATGAAGCACTTATCCATCTACAGTTGCATATCAAATACTTCTGCAAATTAGACTCATTACAGCATATCAATAATGAAATGTTTAGCGGTATTTTGTCTGTCTTTATGTTCTGAGTTCAAATTCCGCTGATGTCATCTTTGCCTTTCATCCTCTTGGGGTTGACAAATTAAGTACCAGTTGTGTACTGGGGTTGATCTAATCGACTAGCCCCCTCCCTACAATTTCTAGGCCTTGTGCCTAGAGTAGAATAATTATCAATGATGGCATTAACAGGATTGTGTGCTGAAGAGGTTGGATTCCCAACCATATGGTTTTGGGCTCCATCCCTTTGTGTGGAACCTTAGGCAAGTATCTTCTACTGTAGCTTCAAGTGGACTTGGTAGTTGGAAACTGAAAGAGAGCCACTGCGTCTATAAAATCAAATCGAAATATTGAACATTAAAAATAACAATAACAACAAACAACAAGAAGATGGGCCTATGGAATATATAAGTTTGACATTCAGTAAAAAGAGAGAGCTTTTGACGTTTCGAGCACAACTCTTCATCACAAAGAAAAATGGAAAAATCCAGATAAGGAAAAATATCACCAACAGCACAGTGGCTATTTTCCTTCTTTTTATATATATTTCACAAACGTTCAACAAATATATATATATATACACTAACACACACATATATATATGTGTATATTTATGTATGTATGTATGTATGTATGTATGTATGTATGTATGTATCTATCTATCTATCTATCTATCTATCTTACAGTCATTATTTACCACCAATATGTAAGCATTTGCCCTGATGAAACCCAGTCATACTGTGGGGTTCTTTTACATCTAACATTGCTCGAATCATGATGATCTGAAGCAATGTTAACCTAGTGGCCAGATTGAAACACATGTAGGCATCTTTTATGCTTATCTGTTTTGTTGATTCTGTCTTTTGAATCTTATTTGTATTACATTATTTGATGCTTTATATATATATATATATATAGGGAAGAGGATCTGAAAATGCAGAAGTCTTTTAAAGATGATTATTGACTTGACCAGTTTCACTTCTTTTAATAAAAGATTTTCAAATGTAAAGTGCAAGGTTTGTGTAGCCTTTGTGGTGTTAAAAATGAGTTACCATAGATGTATGAGAATACAGTGATAGGGACTTTGACAATAATAAGAAAATGTTAAGAAATAGAATCTTTGACAATGGTAAGAAAATGTTAAAAGAGGCTCTGTAATTAAACTGTTTTTAAGAATAGCAACCATCCTTGCAAAACACATATTCAAGAGTGAACATGAAGAAAAATGGTTGGTCATTGCTCTAAAATCCTTATAAACAATTATGATTTCTGATGACGTTTTGACATAACAGAAGTGGTCCAGGAGACAGGCAAGAAGAATGGGGAAGTATGTTCACAAGAGGGCAAGAGGAAAGTGGCAGATGGATAGCTGGATGTCTGTGTGTGTGTGTGCCTATGTATGTGTATATATTTATATATGTGCGTGTGTTTGTGCCTGTGTGCTTGTGTGTATGTACGTATGTATGTATATATCAAAGTCACTTCAAATTGAATACAGATGTTAAAAACAGCAGAATAATAATGTGATGGCTAATTTTCTTATGACTTTTTAATTACATATATCAGAATGTTAATTCATGCTAGCAATAATTAGGATTTAAGAACACATTGAATTCTATCACATTTAATCTATTTAAATAATTAATTCTTAATATAATGGTAACTTGATGTGTGTTACTTTTGAGATTTATATCAAAGTAATATTTTAAACATTTTAACAATTATGTAAATACAAAAACTATTAAATATATTTTAAATTAGCATCAATTATCATACTGTATTGCACACTTAACACTCAACAACCAGCTTAAATTTCAATTAACCAACTGAATAATGGTTCTAAGGTAATTCATAGTAACTCCAGTTTTAAAATATAATGACTTCAAGCCATAAAAATAGTAGGAAAAAAATCATTTCATCAAAGAGCAGGCAGTGCTCTATTCTTATGAAGTTTGCTTTGTAACTGAGTCTTACCCAGTTCAATTTCATTGTGAGGTACTTTCTTTTGAAGCAAGTAATTTCCATTGTAACCTGAAGCTTACTAATGTTTTGTGAGCAGATTTGAAATTGTAGAGCAGCCTGAACACCATCATACATATGTATATGATGGACTCCCTCGCCAAAGATGGCAGATGACCATTCAGCTTTTGC
>NC_043009.1:31449362-31454362 GCF_006345805.1 Octopus sinensis | reverse complement strand
TATTTTCTATAGCTTGATACCCTTTTTTTATTGTGTGTATATATATATTGATATACATCTATACATTCACATATACATACATGCATACATACATACATACATACATACATACATATATATAAGCACCCACTACACTCACGGAGTGGTTGGCGTTAGGAAGGGCATCCAGCTGTAGAAACATTGCCAGATAAGACTGGAGCCTGGTGCAGCCTTCTGGCTTCCCAGATCCCCGGTCGAACCGTCTAACCCATGCTAGCATGGAGAACGGACGTTAAACGATGATGATGATGATGATGATGATGATATATATATATATATATATATTGTTGTATTTAGGAATGGTCATTTTGCCAATTTAGCCAATCTGGCAAAATGACGATTCCTAAATACAACAATATCTGTTTCAACACACGATTTCACATCAAAAATCTTGCAAAACAAATATATATATAATATATATATATATATGTGTAGACAACAAAGTAATTTTATTCAACATGGTAGAAATATAGGAAAAATAGGAGTTGAAAATACATTTCTTTTTAGGCAGAAAATATACTGTCATGTGACACTAACACATGAACATAACAGGAAATGTACAAAAGATTATAAACTTAATCATGTGTTCAATCTCAGCAAACACTTGACAGAAAACATTCAGAGCATTGATTGTTTGGACATGTTCAGTCGACCGTATCAGCCTAAACTTACAATGCCAAACATTGTCACTTGATACTAACACACAGACATAGCAAGGAACCTAGAAAAATTTCTAAGACCAAAACATATACTAATTTGAGCCATATACTCCCTATAAAAACAAGGCAAATTTCAAACATTAGTCAGAAGCAAGACAGCTGCGACATAAGCCAAGTCTTTCTATTTAAACTTTTTGAAAACCAGTGTAAACTGTGAAACCAGTTAAAGTTTTAAATATATTAATACAAAGTGTTTTAACTATTTTCAGTACATTTTTAACTTCTATTTTTCCTATATATATATATCATTATCATCATCATCATCGTTTAACGTCCGTTTTCCATGCTAGCATGGGTTGGACCAATTTGCTAGCATGGGTTGGACAATAACTATCGCCTGCGTTGGCCAGGAGTCGAACCTGGATCGGCTGCTTTGAAGGCAACCATGCTAACCATTACACCACCGACGCTGACCGTTACATAACAATTTATGAGATGTGTCGTTTGTTTGTACAAAAAATATTTAAATTAAATTGAATTTATAATTGTTCAATTTATTGTTTTGCTTTCCATTTCTTATATATATATAAGGAAGCGGCTGTGTGGTATATATGCGTGTGTGTGTTTGTGTGTCTGTGTTTGCCCCCCTAGCATTGCTTGACAACCGATGCTGGTGTGTTTATGTCCCCGTTACCTAGCAGTTCGGCAATAGAAACCGATAGAATAAGTACTGGGCTTACACACGAATAAGTCCCAGGGTCGAGTTGCTCGATTAAAGGCGGTGCTCCAGCATGGCCGCAGTCAAATGACTGAAACAAGTAAAAGAGTAAAAGAGAAAAGAGTAAAGAGTATATATATATATATATATATATATATATATATATATATGTGTGTGTGTGTGTGTAAATATATATAGCTGAATGATTAAAGTTAATACTTGAATGTATGTTGGGATACTGTCTTAGCTGGTTTGCCTTCAGATGGTTGATTTCTGTAGTTATCATCAGTGTTATTTGGCAATTCAAATAAGAGTTTTGACTGTTATTTCCAGCAGGCAGATATACATAGTATGGCATTTGATTAATTCTAATCCTTTAGCTATTTAATACTTTTTGGGGGCCTACAATCACCTATATTATTCATTCTGTTATTATCATTTTTAAATTGTTACACTAGATAATAACAGAGTTAATGATATCTTCACAAATTAATTTTTCGTGAATTATTTGCTCCATATTGTAAATATACACACACACACACACACACACACACACACACACACATATAAATACAACAGGCTTCTTTCAGTTTCCACCTATCAAATCCACTTAAAAGGCTTTGGTCAACTCAAGGCTATAGTAGAAGCCACTTGCCCAAAGTGTCACACAACGGGACTGAGCCCAGAACCATGTGGTTGGTAAGCAAGCTACTTACCACACAGCCACTCCTGTGCCTATATGTGTGTGTGTGTGTAAGGATATATGGCTTCATGGTCAGGCATTTCACAGAATATTGGAAATGGATAACATACTGCTTGTATGACAGTGACACTCATTTACGACTACCATGTGATGTCTAGACAAGGAGGCACAAGCACACGCTCCCACTCTCACGCATATATGTGCATACACACACATACACATACACACACACTCACATATCTATAGATGATGGACTTCTTTCAGTTTCCATCCACCAAATTCACTCACAATTTTTGGTCTACCTGGGCTAAAGCAAAAGGCACTTTCCCTAATAGTAGTAGTAGTAGTCACACAGCAATGAATTACATACCACTTAGTGCCTCATTCCAATTCCAGTATTATTCCACAGAATATTTCTCGACCATTATAGCATCCCTGTATTCTGTCTTACTGAAATAGATTCCCTTTCTAACATGGCTTTGCCAGCATCAACAATGATTAGTTATTACCAAATTATTATTATTATTATTATTATTATTATTATTATTATTATTATTATTATTATTTTTATTATTACTATATTAATTTTATTAATATTATTTTTGTTGTTGTTGTTGTTGTTCCTTTATTTGACCTTTACGTGCTCAAAGCAAAAAAGGTTAAAGTGACAAGGACCTTTCCTTGATGTTATTATCACAGAAAACAATCTACTGATGCTTTCTGTTTTGCCATTAAAAATTTATCTGGAACCATCTTTATACCATGATATCATCTGAGGTTGAACCGTATTTCGCATCCCTCTGAACATGTATCTCATTTACAGCTCAACAACAAATACAATAACAACAACAATAACATCAACCAAAATGATAATAATAACAACAATAATAATAACAATAATAATAATAATAATAATAATAATAATAATAATAATAATAATAATAATAATGATATAATAGAAGAAAAAAAACCTCATTGAAATACTGCCTATTTCACTTACCGTTTTCTTCGTGCTAAGGTTAATGGAATGCAACACCAAATAGCAGTATGAAAATTGAAAAAAAAGAAAAGCCAAAAAAAAAGCACAAATAAAAATAAAAATTGCTATATTGGAAATAAAAAAAAAAATAAAAAGAGGTGTTTTGAAACGAAGTGTTCAATACATTGATATTGATAAGAAAATTTAAAAGATCCATTGAAGCAACTTTGACCATTATTTTCGGTATTAAATATGTGTCAGGGCATAACATGATGCCGGGGAGACATATTCCTTCGATGATAATATCAGTCACATGTACTGTCACTAATGTTTCCTATTAGTACAGCACAATAAGATCTTGTGAGTCGATCTTTATGGGATTAAATCCATCATCATGCAAAGAATAGAGGGAACAAAGGGGTCTATGCTAATTGGAAAGGTATAGAACACACTTAAAAAAGGTTTAACAGCTGTATTAATCAATGAGTTATATTTATAGACTAACTGTTGCTAAAATAATGTGTGGGATTAATTATTTTTGACTCTAAGACCTGGCAGCACTTGGTGCCATGTTGTTTAATAATTGGTTTCTTTAGCACTGATGTGAGATTAAAGGGAAGTTTGGTTGCTATTTCTAGAAGGGCCATTAACCAAATAACCTCTCCACCACACTTTGTTGGCAATGTAAATTGATTTTTTGGTGTATATCAACGTCCCCATCATCATCATCATCATCATCATCATCATCATCATCATCGTCGTCGTCGTCGTCGTCATCATCATCATCACCATCATCATCATCCTCATCATTGTCATAATCGTCATTGTTGCCATCATCACCACCACCACCACCACCATCACCACCACCACCATCACCATCCCCACCACCACCACCACCACCACCACCATCACCACCATCACCATCCCCACCACCACCACCACCATTATTTTAATGCCCACTTTTGCAAACTTGCATGGGTCAGGTGAGTTTTAATGTAGATGTTTTACAGCCGGATACTCTCCCTGTTACCAGCCCTTGCCTGTTTCTGAGCCAAAGTAATGTTTCCCCATGGCCAGACATATTTTTACAGAGTATTGGAAATGAGTGACACTGCTTCTATGACAGTGACACTCATTTACAACTGTCATTCTATGTCGAGGCAATGAAACACACGCATACACATGCTCACACACATCTATTCTGATACACACTCACACACATATATTTCAATACACACGCACACATACACACACACACACATATGATGAAGTTCTTTGAATTTCCTACCGAAACTGTTCAGAAGTCTTTGACAGTCTGGAGCAATAGTAAAAGACACTTACCAAAGGTAGCATACGCCCACACCTGTGCCTGTCATGGAATATCTCTCTCTCTTTATCCGCTCAGTCGAAGCGTACACTCGGTCACTCATTGGATCAGTGTCCTCCAGTCAGTTCTATCCTGGGCCGCTTCTTTCAGATTGGCTATGTCCATTCTGGTATCACTCCTCATGGTGTCAAGCCAGCGGGTTCTTGGTCGGCCTCTTCCTCTCTTGCCACTGACCATTCTGAGCATGATGTCCTTCTCCAGGGATTTTCTGCATGAAATTAAATTGATTGGTTATAAAATATTCATGAGTTTGCCCCAGAGTACAATCTAATGTGTTGTGCCCAAGATTAAGACTGATGTAATTCTAGTTTGTCATCTGTGGTCAAGGAGACATAACCCATGCCTGGACCTGAACTGCATAACCAATATTCTTTAGAACCAACATTCTAAAACCAGAAACAGACCATGTTGAAAATAATTTGGCAAAAACACATAAAACGGACAAGCATCACGTTAATTCCAGCATTGTGCTTTGTTGTATCAGTCTTCTATTTATCGTGGTATATTGCCTTCAC
>NC_043009.1:31386862-31441862 GCF_006345805.1 Octopus sinensis | reverse complement strand
TTGCTGTCTGCCCAGGAACGACAGTTCTGCTTGTTCACATAACCTGTTAGATGAAAATGGACCTCGTCTGACATCCACAGCTTGTCCAGAAATTTGTTTGAGTTTTGAGTTTTCCATAAATTTTAACAAAATACTAATCACAATTGGTGACAAGGAGTTCATATATAGATATGTGAGTGTGTTAATGTATGTATATGTATGTGTGTGTGTGTGTGTGTGTGTGTGTGTGTGTGTGTGTGTGCATGTGTATGTATATGTGTGTGTATATATCATCATCATCATCATCATCATCGATGTTGTTTAGCATCCGTTTTCAATGCTGGCATAGGTTGGACGGTTTGACTGAAGACTGGTGAGCCAGAAGGCTACACCAGGATCCAATCTGATCTGGTAAAATTTCTACAGCTAGATGCCCTTCCTAATGCCATTATACTGTGAAAGTGATCGTGCTTTACCAGTAAGCTACCAGGTGTAAGCCATTCATTTTATATGTATATATATATAAATATATATATATATATATATATATATATATATATATATATATAAATATAGGCATCTGTATGTCGTGCTTAATGTACATCATGGAAAGCATATTTACTGATATCTGGCTGGATATATTTTTCATGAATGTGTTTTGTTTTGTTGAGAAATACAACATTTATTGGAAGCAGAAAAAATATTCATCCAAGCAGTTGCTGGTGACAATGCTAGATGCAGATTTCAGCCTTGGTGCACATTGTCAGTAGTATGTACTCACAGGTGACCATAGGCCAAAGTAATATTTGTTATGTTCAATATAATAAAACAGTGTCTGGTCATGGGAAAATACTATCAGACGCATATAAAGTTTGGTTACAGAAAGGATATCTAGCCATGAAAGAACCCCCTCAGAAAAGGTATTTGGTCTATACAAGCATATGAAAGCAATGATGGTGATGATGATGATTGCTCTCTGTCTCCCTGTATATATATACATCATCATCATCATCATCATCGTTTAGCGTCCGTTTTCCATGCTAGCATGGGTTGGACGGTTCTACTGGGGTCTGTGAAGCCAGAAGGCTTCATCAGGCCCAGTCAAATCTGACAGTGTTTCTACGGCTGGATGCCCTTCCTAACGCCAACCACTCCGTATATACATATACATGTATATATATATTTATGTGCTTCTGGTATATTCTACTGATGATGGTAAAGTAAGTTCTATTACTAAACCAGAAACAGGACAATCTAGAATTAACCTCAAAATTTTATAAAAATGCTTTTGTTCATTTGCTTGGTTTCAGCCTTGTGTTAATGGAATGTTATTTGAAGTGGTTTTTAGAGTATTTTGATGTCTATTTCTAGCGTGTGGGTGCTGTTCCTAGTACCCTTAATTATAATTATATCTATATATTTATATACATACACAAACACATCATCATCATCATTGTTCGACCGTGGTCAAGACAATGGAATTTACCATGCTATGCCAGACTTCACGGTCCATCATGGCATTACGGAGGTCCTGTTACTGAATGCCTGTATCCCTGGAGATTACATCAGGGTAGGACAGTGTGCACCCTCTGGTATTGCGAGTAGATGGCTTCCAGAGGAGAAGAGTAGAAATTACCTCTTTTTCAGCTCTACAACAATGTCTAGCAAACTGGACTCTCCTACCTTTCACAAGAGATGATACAGGTGGTAGTTTCCCATATATTTGCATTTTGGTTGGATGGCGCTCCCACGAAAGATTTTGAGCTCTCATAAGGAGGCGAGTGTAGGTTCCATCCAACCGCCTCTCAAGCTTCTTTGATAACGTCAAGGTTTCTGAGCCATATAGTAGAATTGGTTCAACTGTGACTTTGAAAATTTCAAGTTTGAAGTCTCTACTTAGATTTGATGACCAGATCTTATGCATGTCATTACAGGCTGACCACACATATATATATATATGTAAATATATATATATATATAACATGATACTGTAATTGACCAGTTATATATATATATATATTGACCATGTTATATATATATATATATAACATGATACTGTAATTGACCAGACTATTGGTTATTGTTATACACCACTGTTCCCAATACACTTTTCATTCGAACAGTTTCACCTTGCTGGCTAGGTGAGCAGACCAACATATCCCCTGTTTGAAGCTATTCCCATTTACTGCTGTGTGGACTGAAGCAGCATGATATAAAATGTTTTGCTCAAATACAATACCCAGCTTGATCTGGGAATTGAACCCACAATTTAGCAATAATGAGCCCAGCATCCTAACCACTAGGTTTTATATATATATTCCTTTTCTTTTATTCTTTTACTTCTTTCAGTCATTTTGACTGTGCCCATGCTGGAGCACTGCCTTTAGTCGAGTAAATTGACCCCAGGACTTATTCTTTGTAAGCCTAGTACTTTTTCTATCAATCTCTTTTGCCGAGCTGTTAAGTTATGGGGATGTTAACACACAAGCATCGGTTGTCAAGCAATGTTGGGACACACACACACACACACAAACATATACACACACATAGATCGCTAGCCACCACACATTCTTTATTTTCTTTCTGTGTTCCTTTCTGTGGAAGAGCGTAGGCTCGAAATGTTAAAGACTTTTTCACTTCCTGAGCATTAAACTAATACATTTGTTTGTTGTTTACACACCCGTCTTCGACTTTTGTTTTTTATGAATTCTCCTCTATATATATATATATAACATGATACTGTAATTGACCAGTTATATATATATATATATTGACCATGTTATATATATATATATATAACATGATACTGTAATTGACCAGACTATTGGTTATTGTTATACACCACTGTTCCCAATACACTTTTCATTCGAACAGTTTCACCTTGCTGGCTAGGTGAGCAGACCAACATATCCCCTGTTTGAAGCTATTCCCATTTACTGCTGTGTGGACTGAAGCAGCATGATATAAAATGTTTTGCTCAAATACAATACCCAGCTTGATCTGGGAATTGAACCCACAATTTAGCAATAATGAGCCCAGCATCCTAACCACTAGGTTTTATATATATATTCCTTTTCTTTTATTCTTTTACTTCTTTCAGTCATTTTGACTGTGCCCATGCTGGAGCACTGCCTTTAGTCGAGTAAATTGACCCCAGGACTTATTCTTTGTAAGCCTAGTACTTTTTCTATCAATCTCTTTTGCCGAGCTGTTAAGTTATGGGGATGTTAACACACAAGCATCGGTTGTCAAGCAATGTTGGGACACACACACACACACAAACATATACACACACATAGATCGCTAGCCACCACACATTCTTTATTTTCTTTCTGTGTTCCTTTCTGTGGAAGAGCGTAGGCTCGAAATGTTAAAGACTTTTTCACTTCCTGAGCATTAAACTAATACATTTGTTTGTTGTTTACACACCCGTCTTCGACTTTTGTTTTTTATGAATTCTCCTCTATATATATATACACGACAGGGTTCTTTCAGTTTCTATCTACCAAATCCACTCACTGGTGGGCCCAAGGCTATAGTAAAATACACTTGCCCAAGGTGCCATGCAGTGGGACTGAACCTGTAATCATGTGGTTGGTAAGCAAGCTACTTACCACACAGTCACTCCTGTGCCTATGTATATATATATATTCATATTTACACACGCACATTCTCACACACAGACTTATATATATTTATATATATTCACACACAAACTCAAACACATGTATATACATTTATATATATGTGTGTGTTTATAAATGCATATATATGCATATACGCATACATATACCCACCAAATGTTTGTATGTTAACACAGATACCAAACAAATCTGCTTTTGAGAAAATTCTTTGGATTTTTAATGTTTTTTTTCTGTGTTATTTCACACTTGTTGAAAGGTGTATGTGCGTGCCTGCATGTGTGTGTATGTATGTACATATATAGACATATACCTGTGTGTATATGTATGTACATATATAGACATATACATACATGTGTGTGTGTGTGTGTGTGAATATGTGTTTGTGTGCGTGTGTGTGTGTATATATATATATCTGCATGTACTTTTGTAAACCCATTTTTTCTTATCAATATATTTTATTTTTGGCAGGTTTTTTTACCTTCTCACATTTTTTTTTTCAGTATTGACTCCATTGATTTTCATTTCAAAAAGCCCAACTGTGGCTCGTTGCCTTTAACTACCATTTTCTTTTTATTTCAATGTCTTTTTTCATTCTTGCCATGAAATAAAAAAAAAAATAATAAAAAAAAACTAATAAAACTTCTATTCCTTTATAAAAACCTTCCACCAAAATAATTGTTTTGAAAAACAGAAATAAAACAAGTAAATAACAAACATAATTCTCAAACTATGTTTCATAGAAATTTGATACATTTATTGACTCAGAAGATCTGAAAAATATTGGTATTCATTTGTAATAAATTCTTATGAATAATCTTTACATTTTATAAAAGAAAAAACATCAATTTAGTGTATCCCTTCCTCTGCCACTTACATATGTGTAATGTCTGTTTTTCCATTATGTCAGGACAGATAGAATGTTCCTCTTTTGCCTGGAATTATTCTAACTGGTCTGATCAAGTAGACTCTGTAGTGCATTCATTGAATTCATTCATTCGTTTCTTATGATTCAATGTTTGTGTTATTAAGAGGACCAGGGTGGGGGTGGGGGGAGGTTGTTGAGCGCAGTGACGGCAATGAACATTATTGATTAGGCATGATATGAAGTAGAATAGTTTAAACCTTTTGATACCAAATGTGCTTGGAACTGCCTCTGGTGCTCATACAAAAACCTGTTTTAAAATGCTCGTATTTAAATTAAAAAAAAAACAACTTTCCAATATAATTTCAAGTAAGAAATATTTTATAAAGTTATATTCCAAACATCGACTTAAGAATAAATATTTAGTTATTTAACTGTATCTTTCCAAATTCTTGATTATTTCCAAAATAAATGGAGAAATGTACGCTTTATATTATATGTGAAATAAAGTCATGAATGGTTTAACCATGGTCTCTTGAGTACGTTGTCTGGTTCTTTAAGGTTCTACCATTATGGTTTCATGACAATTCTGCAACTTATATAAGAATGTCGAATGTCTGTCATAAATTTTGATTATATATATATATATATATATATATATATATTTGAACTCACCATCACTTGTTTAAGAATTGCTTGTCATTAGTTGAACAAGAGAAGCTGTATTGTACTATCTTTTGTTACCTAGACAATACCAGATCTATGTCTATAGGAATTAATTACGTCTGGAAGTGATACAATAGAGATATGGAGTACAAGTTACACAGTGTCAACCTTTTGGGTAGCAAAATGGTTTGGTTTTTTAATGACACAATCAACTGCGATTATTGTCAGTTCAGTGGAGCATTGTGGTTAAGGGGACACAAAATTAGTCTACCAATTGAAAGGTTTTCAGTTCAAACCTAGAATACATATTTCAATAGTGGAAAGTATCAGATGTTGTTGCAGGTGGGTAAGACTGATATGCTTTGAGTTATGGGCTTTAAGGTGAGTTACAATCCAAGACTTTGAACAATTCTGAAGAGAATATAATCAATAAATATAATCAATGCATTTAAAATGTGTGTAAGAGAATGTTATGGATCTCTTAGAAAGGGCTACCACACAAATGAATGGGTGTCACAACAGTTAGGTGAAAGACCACGACTCCTGAACATTGTGTGAATCAAAACAAAAGCTCGTCTATTGGGAGCATATTCAAAGGTCTGTAAAACATTATCATGAAAGGGAAAGTAGAGATGTGTTAATCTGGAGGCAGGTATAGAATGGATGGACAATATCATGAGCTGGTTGGACAAAAGTGGAAAAGGCAGCTGGAGAACTCATACTTAATTGGGAAGATTTTCATAGGTGTGTCACCAATGCTTTACAGGTGTCTGTTACATGATAACGACACTCCAGACTCTATATCTGAAACAGAACTCATTTAAATAAAAGTATAGTAAACAAAATTATATATTCTATTCCATCAAACTCAAATTTTAACATCACTAACAAAAAAAAAATAATAAAAAAAATTAAAAGCTATGAACTTTTGGTATCAAATTTTGGTTCAGGACTAGCCCCTTTTTTTTTTCTTTTTGAGGGGGAAAGTCAATTACATTGACCCTTTTTATTTGACTGTTACTTATTTTAAAGTAACCCTAACCCTAACCCCCAAAAGGACCAAGACTAAGGAGTTGTTGAGGTCTGAATATAAAGAGACAAAATGCCACAAAGCATTTTGTCTGGAATGCCAACAATTTTGCCAGCTTGTCTCCTTCTCTCTTGCTTGTAAGGATAAAGAATGACCCACGGAATAACAGTATAACTTGAACTTCCCCAGTAATTTCTCTACAACTGGCATCAGGTCAAGTCAGGTGTGTGGACATGCACCATTGCAGTGTGCTGCTGTATTCACCATTTGTCAGTGTATTCTCAGGCCTTCTTCGTTGACCTGTCAAACAGTGTCCCAGTCGGTCTTCATCTCATTGAGATAACTCCCTTGACCATATAGCATGTGGCTGTTAACCCAGCTGGATCCTCTATGAAAAGAACCCAGCAGGGTCTAACTTGGAAACTTGAGCAACAAAATTAAACAATTGAACTGGTGCTCCCAAATCACACAAATATTAGCTTCAATGGGACTAATTTTCTGTTTATGTATAATTCCAATTAGAAACAGTCAATTAATTACTTCTAGTAATGGTATAGTAAAAGGGTGGGGGAAAGAAGTCATTTCTATCATTCGCTAAGGTAGACAGAGGTGTAAAAAAAGATAAGTACTTAATATTTTTATAGTTTTTGGAATAAGTTTATTTAGAGAGTGGAGCATAAATGGGTGCATTGCTTTGTAAATAATAATTTCAAATTTGGGCACAAGGCCAGCAATTTTAAGGGAGGGTGTAAGTCAATTGAATCGACCCCCAGTACTCAACTGGTACTTATTGTCATGGTATCACAGTACTGAACGGATTATCAGATGATGTTATACATCGCTGGTTACAATGCACTTTGCATCATTTTAGTTTTTGAATACTGTCATCCCACTGGCGAGGCAAGCAGTCCCACATTCCCCTAAATGGTAAGCTATTCCATCACAGGGTGATCCATTTACAGCTGAGTGGACTGGAGCTATGTGAAACAAAGTGTTTTGCACAGAAACACAGCACACAACCTGGCCTGGGAATCAAACCCCTCTTCTAGCTATCATTAGTTCATAACCCTAACCACTTAGCCACCTGCCTTCCTGCTACGTATTTTATTGATCTCAAAATATGAAAGGCAAAGTCCACCGCAGTGGAATTTGAACCCAGTGTAAAGCTGGTCAAAATGCTTATCAGCGGTTTGTCCATTGCATTAGCATTTTTGCTGGTTCACTACCTTTGCTCTGTTGAGGATTCTTCACTTGGTACAGCTGACATTTATTATCAAACCATTTGGAAAGACATGAATGACATATGAAGGGTGTCTGACGTGTTGGAAGCTGCTAATTGGAGGCAGCTACGATATGGGTAAGAGAAGAGGATGATGATGATGGTGATGGTGGTGGTGGTGGTGGTGGTAATGGTGGTGATGGTGGTAATGGTGGTGATGATGATTATGATGATGACGATGATGATGATGGTGATGGTGATGGTCGTGATGGTGGTGATGGTGATGATGATGATGATGATGAGGAGGAGGAGGAGGAGGAGGAAGTGGGAGGAGCAATAGTAATAATTTTGGGAATATTCAGAAATATTAATGAACCAAAATAAAACCTTATGAATATTTAATAACTTTTTTCTTCTAGAAAGAATTAATCTTTAAATAACACTTTTCCTTCTTAAGAATTAGTAAAGAATCTAATTTCATATTTTCTGTTACAATTATTATTAAACTATTATTAAACTATTATAACTACTACAGGTTGGTGAGATGTGAATACAGACATATTCCATCTGACCAAGGCAAGCATGTAAAAATAGAAGTTAAACAATGATGATGGTGTTGGTGGTAGTGGTGGTGGCTGTGGTGTTGGTGGTGGTGTTGATAATAATGATGGAGGATGATGATGATGCTGACGATGTTGGTGATGGTGATGAAAAACATAATGATGATGATGATGATTGATGATGATGATGATGATGATGATGATGATGATGATGATGATAATGTTGATGATGATGATAATGCCGACAATGATGGCACTTGAGATGATCACAACAACGATGTTGATAGTGATGATGGATGATAATGGAGATGATGAGGAGGAGGATAAATGGTGGGTAGCAGCAGCAGACATTCACATACAATTATAGACAGTTATACTTGCAGTTGCAGGCCAGAGGATTTTAGACTTTTCTCGGGAGAGACATTTTATTAATTTAAAAAAAGTACAGAGCTCTAATCTCCTTCAAAGTAGAATGATCCCCTGACTTTAATTTTCTGGTTTCTAGTATTCCAGCCATTTCATGAAGACCCCATGGAAGTCCTCCAAAGTGACGGTGTCCAGGACCCTTGTCCCAACCTTGCCCAGCTTGGGGATCAACCAAAAGTCACAGGGAGCCAAGTCTGATCTGTTGGGTGAGTGAGGGATGAGAATTTTGATGTGCATCTGTGTCAAGTAGGCTGGTCACCAGGATTGAGTTGTGGACGGATGCTTTGTCCAGGTGCAGGTGTTCTGGCCATTTGTGACTAAATCTCTTCCTGAACCCTCTCAAAACCTCTACAAAGAACTCTTTGCCTTGAATGTCTGGCCACAAGGAATCCAGCAGATGTAGATGAGTCCCTTCATCATCATAGCATCATCATCATTTAACGTCCGTTTTCCATGGTGGCATGGGTTGGACAGTTTGACCCAGGGCTGGCAAGCTGCACTAGACTCCAGTCTGATTTGGCATGGTTTCTATAGCTTGGTGCCCTTCCTAATGCCAACCACTCTGAGAGTGTAATGGGTGCTTTTACATGCCACCAGCATGGGGGCCATTTGCATGACACAGGTATCTTCCATGACTGCAATTTTGCTCAACTTGATGGGTCTTCTTCTCAAGCACAACATAATGCCAAAGGCCTGAGTCATTGCCGCTCTGAGGTCCAACACTCAAAAGGAGCTCAGTTACTTTGCCCCCATGAGGCCCAACGCTTGAAAGGAGCTCAGACACTTTGCCTGTGTGAAGTCCAACACTCAAAAGGAGCTTAGTCACTTTGACTGGGTGAGGCCCAACACTCAAAAGGAGCTCAGTCACTTTGCCCCATGAGGCCCAACACTCGAAAGGAGCTCAAGTCACTTTGCCCCCATGAGGCCCAATGCTCGTAAGGAGCTCAGTCATTTTGACTGGGTGAGGCCAAATGCTCAAAAGGTGCTATTTTACATGCCACTGGCAATTAGGTGACATCAGCATCAGCCATGGCTATGATTTCAGTTGGCTTGACGGGTCTTCTAAAGCACAGCATATCGCCAAAGGTCAAGAAAAAGGAATCATCATAGACAGTTCGGTGGACTTGCTTTGCCTGGCATCCTATACCAGAAGAAAACAGCTGCTCAGCTCATACGAGTTAATACAATCCCAGTCTGGAGCACTTCATAAGTTTCCATAATGTTTTTGCTCAGTTTAACACAAAACTTTACTGCATAGACAGCTCCCACATTACCTTCAAGTGCTGACTGCAATCTAGTCAACTGAGACAAGCAATGCTTAACAGGGAGAGTTGAAAGCATTGTTCTATCTGTCTCCTTTCAATCTGAAATAAAATAGAGTTGGCAGGTCAGCTTGTTATCTTTCAGTTGAAAGATGAAATGGGTGAAAAGGAGTTTGCTGTTACTATAATCAGTTCTCCGAGTTGACAGACTTTTCAAAAGACTGGAAGCTGTAGGGTTCATTTAAATAAAAGGGGCCTTGATAACCAAATAGTCAAAAGTCAGGAACCACTTGAATATGCCACTATTCTAGTACACCTAGTTTAGTAAGGGTGGTTTTTTTTTATTATTAGGGGCCAGTGAAATATTTACTAGTAAAATTTATAAATAAATTGTCGATTATATTCACTACATGATTCCTGAAAAATTTCTGACCTTCTACCTGTCACATACTGGGGCCAATTAAATCACAAGATCTCACTTACAAATGAGATAAATATCTTGGCTGTAACACCTAATCAAGATCAAGACGTGGACTGTCAAATCATTAGCTGCAGATGAACCTGCTATTAACTCATGTCTCTCAATATATTCAATGGCACTTCTTAATTTCAACAGAAATGGAACAGCCAGTGGAGTTGGTAAAAGAAGAGAGAAAGGCTGTTATTAGCGGTGTCCTCATCAGATTGCAACAACATTATTTCTGTTCTAAATTGGTATTTTATGAGCACAAATATCCCATATCACCATCAGCTCTCTGTAATTATTGCTCTGCGATTCCCTTTTATTAATTCCAAAATTATGTATAAATTTACTTTATAAATGTCTGTATTTTGTTTCCACCAGAATATCGAAGAGTTTCTACACTGATATAGATAAGAGTGAATGCAGATGTGTGTTAGATGGAACTTCTTGTGTGCAGCTCTATGTGTAGGGCCAGATAAGTGTGAATGCAGGTGTGTGTTACATAAAACTTCTTGTGTGCAGCTCTATGTGTAGGGCCAGATAAGTGTGAATGCAGATGTGTGTTAAATAGAACTTCTTGTGTGCAGTTATATGTAGAGCCAGATAAGTGTGAATGCAGATGTGTATTAAATAGAACTTCTTGTATGCAGCTCTATGTGTAGAGCTAGATAAGTGTGAATACAGATGTGTGTTAAATAGAACTTCTTGTGTGCAGCTCTATGTGTAGGGCCAGATAAGTGTGAATGCAGATGTGTATTAAATAGAACTTCTTGTGTGCAGTTATGTGTAGAGCCAGATAAGTGTGAATGCAGATGTGTGTTAAATAGAACTTCTTGTATGCAGCTATATGTAGGGCCAGATAAGTGAGAATACAGATGTGCGTTTGATGAAACTTCTTGTGTGTAGCTCTATGTGCAGGGCCAGAAGCATAGCGTGGCATACTAACTAAAGCTGTTGGTGTGCCTCTGCATGTTAGAAAATGCTGTTATCATGCAGTTGGATGTTTGAGCTTCTTATGTGCATTTGTAGATTAGATTCCATGTGTATGTTAGGTAGAGCTTGTTGTGTGCAGCTGCATGTTAGATAAACTTCTAGTTGCATATTAAATCATAGTTGTGTGTTAGATGGAACTTCTTGTGTGCTGTTGTGAGTTGATGCAGGTTGTGTTGATGTTAAAGCTAGTTGTGCTAGAGCTCGTTGCGTGCTGTTGTGTGTCAAAGATGGTGGGAGCAATATTATTTTATCAGTTATAAAAATGTACTAAAAATTCAATTTATTATAGTAAACCCCGCCAAATCCCAGCAATCATCATCATCATCATCATCATCATCATCGTCGTCGTCATTGTTGTCTCCACCATCATTGTCCTCGTTGTCATCATCATCACCATCATCATCATTGATGTTGTCAACATCATCATCCCTCCAACTCCTCCTCCTCCTGTCCTTCTGTCATATAACAGTGTTTCCTGTATATTTTGTTTTAAAACATTTTATTTTGGAGTGGGATGGGTGGAGGAGTCTCACATGGGAAGATTTAGAGCATGTCCTAATGCATTTCTAAGAAATTTCCAGTAATCTAAACATACTTAGAAATTAATCGAAATTTAGTTAGAGAGAGACAAAATCTTTAAATCTATTTGTGTGTTTAGTCTTTCTTTTAATTTACATTTTATTAAGATTTCGATTTTTATATTTGCAGTCCATCATTTAATAATTGGACAGTAAAATCTAAATTTCTAGTTTAATCTGTCTTATTAGAGAAAGTGACGAAAAATTATCCTTTTCCTAAATCAACTGAAAAACTGACACATTTCTCTCCTGCCAATAATTAATCCTCAAGTGGTATTTTTAATGGATTCTCTTCTATTGAAATAATTTTGTCATAAAAAAACAGAATTGATTGCTTGGAACTGTGTCAGTATGAAGCATCAGATGGTTTAGATATCCACTCCTTGATTGAGAATAGAATAAGGCTACCTTGCTCAGGGTTTGTAGTCTTGCAAGTTATGTAGTGACATCACTAGTGCTGGTGCCATGAGAAAAAGTACCCAGTGCATGCAGTGAAGGGGTTGGCATTCTGTAGAGCATCCAGCTGTTGAAACCATACCAAAGCAGACAAATGGAATATGATGTAGTGTCTAGACTCATTATATATAGACAGACAAAAGATGAGGTTTGATAAGGATTTCATTGACTCTACACAGACAAAAAATGATGTCAGGTTATGGGTTTATCAACTCTAGATTAATGATTTTTTCAGACCCCACTTTTTTATTTTTTGCTTGTGAACCCCTTTATTTCCTAATTTACTTCGATGGACCCTCACAGCCATTTGGTGTTTAAAATGTCCTATTATATTTTTGTGATTAAATATTATTAGAAATTGTTAAAATGTTTTGTGAATCTTAGAAATGTAAGCAATTTATTGCACATAAGTTTTAACCTCAGAATCCTATACAAACCCCTTTTGAGAAATACTGCTGTAGATGGACAAAAGGCCATGTCTAATAATGATTCCATTAATTCTACACAGAGGAAAGATGATGTGTGGTAATGCTACAATTCTCATCAATTCCCATGACCCTAGTTATGTCTCAGGCATAATAACAATTCATCTTTTCTTATGCCAATCATGTCTTTGCTAAGAACAGAACATGGTTCAATATCATTCACACGAGTAGGGAAATATTCTAATATCCTAATGACTTGGCCAGCTGCATCTCTTAATCAAGCAATTATCACTAATTTCTGTACATTCCTCCAGAAATCCATTAAGCTAAGATTTCTTTCAGAAATTCTTCCATAAAATTCTATCGGTAAATCTTATTCGAATATATTTCCTATTAAGCTGACGCAATATATCCATGTCAGTTTTAGTTTTTAGTTCTGATATTTTCGCAGAATCACTTCAGAAACCATTCTACTTCTCCCATTCCATTATCTCTATAGTGTTATCATTATGAAATCTTGTTCAGTTCTAATATTAATCTATAGAAATCTGTAACTGATCAATACATAATTGAATATCAGATGGAAAATTTGCTTGAAGATACCCGCACATATACACACATACAAATACATCGTTTCCTCTATGTCTCTCCTTGCCTTTTCATATGTATAGTTAGGTGGATAGATAGATGGATAGATAGACAGATATACATATGGACATTTATTTACATATATGTATATATATATATATGTATGCATATATATATATATATATATATATATATATATCTGTATGTCTATATATGTGTGTGTGTATATATATGTATATATATATAATATATATACATACACACACACATTTAGATATGCGCGCACACACACACATGTTCTCTTCTGTTTTTAATTCTTTGAAATCTTCCTCTGAGGAACAAGCTGGTTTCTAACAAAGTTACAAAGCTCTTTGGAATATGTTGATAACAAAAAACAATGACCACATTTTAAACTGTTCCTATATGTGAACCATAAATGATTGTCTTAGAGTCTTCATCCTGAAATGTCACACCAGTAGTATAAGACAAAACAAGTAATCAACTAGAAAACTCTTACGACATGGAATCTTCAGGTGTGGTTGTGTGGTAAGAAGCTTGCTACTCAATTGCATGGTTCTGGGTTCAGTCTCACTGCATGACACTTTGAGTATAACCTCAGGCTGACCAAAGATTTGTGAGAGAATTTGGTAGCCAGAAACTGAAAGGAATCCATCATGTATATTTATGTGTATATATATATATATATATATATATATATATATATATATATCATCATTATCACCATCATCATCATCATCGTCATCATCATCATCATTCTTTAATGTCTGTTTTCCATGCTGGCATGGGTGGAACAGCTTGACCAGAGGTGGCAAGCTGAGGAGCAACACCAAATTCAAGTCTGATTTGGCTTAATTTCTATGGTTGGCTGCCTCTCCTTAATGCCAACCACTTTACAGGGTGTGCTGGGTGCTTTTAATATGATGCTGCATACATGCTTTTACATGGCATCGACAGAGGACTCTTGCAGGTCAGTCCTTCTCACCAAGGGATGTGGCCTTAACATTTCTGCTGTGGGATACAGGTCTTCTTGAGTACAGCAAGGCACCAGGTATCATAGGCCTTTGTCATCTCATCCGAGAGGTTCAGTGACTGGAGATCATCCTTCAGTACTTTGTTCCATGTCTTCCTGGGTTTTCCTCCTCCACTTGTTCCATCCACTTTGAGAGATTGATACTTCTTTATGGAGCTGTCAGCATCCACCTGTATCACATGACCAAACTAGCTCAGTCTTCTCTCTTGCACACTGCATCTAATTCCTTTTATGCCTAACTCTTCTCTCAATACACCATCACTCTGTCAAACAAGTACACTTACATTATATATCTAATGGAGCATACTAGCCTCATTCTTTTCCAGCTTTCACATGTCCTCTGCATTCAGGGCCCCACATCTCATTACCATGTAGAACTGCTGTTTGTATACATACACCATACAATCTTCCTTTTTCTCAGAGAGAAAAACATTTGGGTGCCAACAAAAGAAACAGCTCTCTGAATTTTCTCATGACTTTTCTTATTCTAGCTATTCCACTTTCTGTACATCCTCCCCCAATACTAATTTGGTCCCCTCAGTAGCAGAAATTATCCTCTACTACTAATCAGCCTCTGCAGCATTTAAGAATATCAATTTCCAGAGTTTCCCTAGTTTTTATGGCTCCTGTGCATCTTCCACATACAAACACTACTTTCTCTGGTAACCTACCTATTATTTCTCTGCATCTCTTGTGTGTCCACAGCTTACACAGGGTACACTATATGAAATTCCTGCTTACACCTTTCTTACACATTGAGCAGGGTCACTTTATTTGAAGTGAGTAGGGTCCTGTCTGCTTCCTTGTTTACTAAGACCTTGACCTTTGCTAATTTAACCTTAAGGCACTTATATTCCAGATTGTGTTTCCACACCAGGAATTTCTTTTCCAGCTCAGATATAGAATCTGCTATGAAATCAGAATCATCAGCAAATAACAGTTCTCAGGGGTTGCTGGTTTTGAATTCCTCTGTTATGGCCTGGAGACCAATGGCAAACAGGAGGGGACTGAAGACAGAGCTTTGATGAATGCCTACTTGTACACCAAACTCTTCACTGTACTCGTTATTAACTCTCACCTTACAGAGAGAGAGCATCTATGTACATGGCCTGTACAGCTTTCATCATAAGCCACTCGCTTACCTCCAGCCTCCTCAGAACCCACCATATCACACAGCACAGTACTCTCTATCGAAGGCTTTCTCTAGATCAACAAATGCAAAATATAATGGTTTATTCTTAGCTAAGAACTTCTCTCTCCTAATATATATGTATATAATATATATATATGGATATATATATATATATATATATATATATATATATATACATATATACTATATATATATATATTCACATGCATACATACATATATATATAATATATATATATATATATATATATATATAATATATATATATATATATATATATATATACATACATATATACATATATATATATACTCATATATATACATACATACATATATACACATACATATATACACATATATATATACTCAGCATTTAATATCTGGTTTCCATGCTGACATGGGTTAGATGGTTTGACTGAAAGTGATAAGCTGGAGAGCTGCACCAGGTTCCAGTTTGATTTGGTATGGTTTCAATGGCTGGATGCCCTTCCTAACACCAAACACTCCAAGGGTGTAATGGGTGCTTTTTATGTGCCACTGGCACAAATGCCACGAATGACACTGGCAATGGCAATGGCCATGACTACGATTTCCTGTGTGTCACTTACATAACCATGGCAATGACCATGACAAAGGTTTCACTTGGCTTGACGAGTCTTTTCAAGCATAGCATATTGCAAAGGTCTCAGTCATTTATCATCACCTCCATGAGGCACAACATTTGAAGATCGTACTACTGACAACAGCCATGATTATGATTTCATGGTTGCCCTTTACATGACACCAGCAACAGCCACAACACAATTTCCTCTTGATTGACAAATGGTGTTGGTGTTTACATCCCCATAACTTAGCAGTTCGGCAAAAGAGACTGACAGAATAGGTACCAGGCTTAAAAAAAGAAATAGACCAAGTCCTGGGGTTGATTTCTTTGACTAAAAATTTTTTAAGGCAGTGCTCCAGCATGACCATAGTTTAATGATTGAAACAAATAAAAGGGAAAATCCACAGCTAACCATCTTACAATAGGAAAGACACTTTGCAAAAATTTACTCCAAGATACTCTTGGCTCGCTGAATGAAGGGATGGTCATGGCTGGAGCATCTTTCGCCTTAGCTCTACTCATCTGCTCAATCAGAGTGGGTCGAGGATTATGCAACAACATTAATGCTTCCATTGAAGAGACATTACCTTATAATGGACTGTCACAAGAAGATATCTGCACATTGTATTGCTCCAGCTGGCCTTAACATTAAACAGTACGGAGTCTGGATTGACTGCATCCTTCTTGTACATTTTAGCGTAAGGGAGTAAGGGGGGAACCTTATAGGGGTTACTGAACTTATTAAGAAACATCCCTCTTATCAAAGTCCACCATCTTTAGAGGGAAGGACAAATGCAAAATGAATTATGGAATGTTCACAGCGAGAAGGTCTTTGATCTTCCATTTTCTGAGGCTGAATAACAACACCAGGAACAATGAGAACAACAATAACAACAACAACAGGAACTTTGATTTGATCAAAGGAAATGGACAAGAAAACCTACTTCCAGAACCAAGCACCATTCTCTCCCATACTACCCATCCAAAATCTACATAATGGTGTGTGCAATGGGTCTTTGAGCAGATTGAAATATTTCTGCAGGAATGAATTAGTGAGCTGTCTTCCAGTATTTAGTTGATATCTCCCACTCCACCCCATCACCTTAGATCTGCTGAAACAGAAATGTTATGATCTGTTCTCAATAATACCAACAATAAGGATTGTGTGGGCACATGAAGGTCCCTCTATATTAGACCTTCCACCTGCCAGAAAAGGCATTTATGCAGGACATGAGCAAGGTGACAAATTAGAAGAATCCTTAGAGCATTGGATGAAATGCCTTATAGTGTTAATTACTGGTGGGCTGGCAGAATCATTAGCATGCCAGACAAACTGCTGAGTGGCATTTCATCTGACTTTAGGTTCAGAGTTCAAATTCTGTCAAGGTTGAGTTTGCCTTTTACCATTTCTGAGTCAATAAATTAAGAACTAGATCTAATCAACTTAACTCTCCCATGAAACTGTTGGCCTTGTGCCAAAATTTGAAAGCATTATTATTATTATTATTATTATCATTATTATTATTATTATGTATTGTCTTTGCCCAGCTTCTAACGCTGGAGATGTACTAGGGTGCCAGCTGTTCAATACCAGTGAACTAAGGTAACACCTGTTATTTTTTTAGCACCATCTGGAGTATTCAGACGGTTCCAAGCAGTGCTGTTTTCTGCAAGTGCTCCACCTTTATTGCAACCCCTATTTGTTCCATGTACTTCTTGAGATTTTTACTCACTATTCCCAGGGCTCCGACAATTATCGGTACTACTGCTACCTTTTCCATCGACCACAACTGCTTAACCACCCAAGCTAACCTGTCATATACATCGACTTTTCTTTCTTCCTTAGTGCATACCTTGGTGTCAGGTGGGCATGCTATAATCTATGATCCAGCATCATTTGCTTTCTTTCGCAATTAACACTATCATTATTATTATTATTATTATTATTATTAATATTATTATTATTATTATTATTATTATTATTATTATTATTATTATTATTATTATTAAACCATTTAAAGGCAGTGAGCTAGCAGAATCATTAGCATGCCGGACACAATGCTTAGCAGTCTTTTATCTACCTTTACATTCTCAGGTCAAATGCTGCTGGGTTCGACTTTGCCCTTCCTCCTTTTGGGGGTCAATAAAATAAGTTCCAGTTAAGCAGTGGGATCAATTTAATAGATTGGTACCCCTCCCCTCAAATTTTCTGACCTTGTGTTAAAATTTGAAACCAGTGAAAAGTTATGCAGAGAAACATAGAAGCCATCCCAGGGCTCACAACACTACACACCATCCAAAATGTAGTTCTATTAGGAACAGTCCACATCTTATCAGAACCATCTTCATACTCTATACACACTCTATACAATAAACACCTAATAATATAAAACAATGCAATTCTCACAACAGATACTATACAACATTATTTACATTAATTACATTTGACAGATATTTGTCCTCATCTTGTCGTTACCAGGTGGTGCAGAAGAAACTGACATGAAACTACCAATAATAATAATAATAATAATAATAATAATAATAATCATAATAATAATAATAATAATAGTAATAATAATAATAATGATAATAATGATAATGATAATAATAATAATAATGATAATAATAATAATAATAATAATAATAATAATAATAATAATAATAATAATAACAACAACATAGTCTTAATTGAGAAAGAAAGCAAACTATGTTGGATCATAGATATAGCATGCCCTGCTGACAACAAGGTATGTGATAAGGAAGAAAGAAAAATCGACAGATATGACATGTTAGCTTAGGTGGTTAAGCAGTTGTGGTCGATGAAAAAAGTAGCAGTAGTACCAATAATTGTCAGAGCTCTGGGAACAGTGAGTAAAAATCCCAAGAAATACATAGAACAAATAGGGGCTGCAATAAAAGTGGAGTACTTGCAGAAAACAGCACTGCTTGGAACCATTTGAATACTCCGGATGGGGCTAAAAAATAAGAGGTGTTACCTTAGTTCACCAGTAGTGAACAGCTGATGCTGTAGTACATCTCCAGCGTTAGAAGCTGTGCAAAGGTATAATAATAATAATATAATAATAATAATAATAATAATAATAATAATAATAATAATAATAGTGGGGACTTTTAAGGGAACACCGGGGGACTTTTAAGATGTAAGGGAACACCGGGGGACTTTTAAGATGTAAGAAGGAAAATTCAGAGCTCCGAAACCTATCCACAAACATCGAAAACAAGGACATCCTATGGAGCCAAAGTTTTACTAACAAAGAATTGGACTGTATCCGAGTAAGTAATACAAATTGAAATTTATTACTATTTTCGAAACGAAATGATGTATTTTGACTCGATATCATCTCCACCTCTAACGCAACACATGTAAACATGCGTGAAACATCACGATCATCTCCGACCCCAAACACCATGTACAAAGGAACTACGAAGAAATTAAATGCCACCGATACTAGTCAACCCAAGAATAACAATCGAGCGGTACGTACATTAAACCTACAACAAAAAATGTACGAAAAACTACACGTGCGAAATAATGTGACAACAGAAATAAACGGACCGGTACCCTACGAAAATGACGACCGTCAAAATAATGGGCCGGACTCTGTACCTCATGTCCCGCAAATAAAACCCAAAAGACGTAAATGGACACGTGAGGAATACATTTCTATCTTACACGCATACTTCACAGCAGTACTCTACCCAGAAAATGAAAATACAACAACACATACATATAAAATATGGAAGGAAAATAATAGAGATTTAGACTTGGATCAGTACCGGCAGATGACAACGTGTCTCTAAAAGAAATGGAGAAACTCTCAAAATACAAAGACCTGGAAATAGAGGTAACTAGAATGTGGAATCTGAAAACAGAAACAATTCCTATCATAGTAGGTGCATTAGGCATGATAAAAAAATATTCAGACAAATACATAACAAAAACACCAGGACTTACAAACACATATAACATACAGAAAATTGCACTACTAGGCACTGCACACATCCTACGCAGAACACTTTCCATACAATAACCATCAGAGCATCACAACAAATCACAGCACATACCCAAGGCACACAGAGCTGCGCTCGGTAGTGAAGTGAAAGCACACTATAAAAATAAAAATAAAACTACTGAATAATAATAATAATGATGATGATGATGATGATAATAATAATAATAATAACAATAATAATAATAATAATAATGATAATAATAATAATAATAGTAAACAGTAGCAGTTAGAGAGAATGAAAGAGCGAGAGAGGGAGAGAGAGAGAGAGGAGGTAAGGACAAATATCCATCAAATGTAAATAATGTAAATTATGTACATAATTTCTCATCTCTTAAATATAGAACTGTAGATGCTATACGAGATTAAGGCCCAATAAAATAGCACAACTCACGCTACACAGACCACATACAACAGATGAAACACTCATATAAACCAAACCCAGTAATGAAAGCCAACCAATGGAGTACACTGTCCTCACTAAAAATATGAATACACAATGGTACACACACCTCAGGAATATAAAGGTTTACCAAGTGGTGCAGAAGAAACTTACTTTAAACTGCCAATAATAATAATAATAATAATAATAATAATAATGATGATGATAATAGTAAACAGTAGCAGTTGTTGAGAATGAGAGAGGGAGGTTTCATAGCTAAATATACAATCATGGAATAACACTTAAAGAATCAATGAGTGATAAACGAAATATTCATTTAATCTCAGGAGGGGGGTAAAATGCAACTCACCAGAAAGATTTATCAATTGGACAATAATAATAATAATAATAATAATAATAATAATAATAATAATGTGAAGAAGAAGAAGAAGAAGAAGAACAACAACAACAACAACTACAACTACAACAACTACAACAGCTGCAACTGTGATAACAGCAAAATAAAATGAAAATAAATTAAGAAAAAAATGGGGGAAAAGGACAAAACAAATTGTATTTCTCTCCTTGAATGTACATTAGGGGTCGAAGAGTAAAGAAAGAAGAGAGGTGTGAGGTTAGAGACAATAAAAGTATAAAAGTTGATAAAACAAATCTAACATCGGAATTATTGCATGAAGAGGGTGGGCAGTAATATCTGAATATTGACAGCAATGAAAGATGGACAATGAGTTAAAGAAAAAAATAGGTGAAAAAAGTATTTAAATGCCTGAATATGTAAATGTTTAACAAATATAAATAATAAACAAAGAAGAGATAGAGAAAAAATACACATAACACCACGCAACTTTTAAAACTAATCTTTCCAAGACATTAAGTCAAAAACGCAATATCTTTGCTAAATCCGGTGCCACTGCCTATCTTTACCATTATAAAATTATTAGATAAAGATGTCAATAAGGCTATTGTTGCTTATAATTCTTGGTGGCTGTGTGTATGAGGTGGTGGTGGTGGTGGTGGTGGTGATTAGTGCTACGATTTCTGAAGATTTTTAAAAAAGCCTGGTGACGGCGGGGTGCACAGAGTTCAGGTCAATATGTGGCCTCTTGGATTATTGGTGGAACAGAACCAAAAAATACAAAAAAACAAAAACCTAAAAAAAAACAAATTAAAACAAACAAAGAAAAACCAAAACAGTCAACGTTCAGTTAATAGACAAATTAATACGTTCTGTTTTAGATTGTTTGTTTACAAATTTTCTTTTCCATTTGGCGTAGAATTTCAAGAATTTCCCATAGGAACATCTTATTCATAGAATCATTGAAAAATATAAAACATTTTTTGCTTTCATTTCCGACAGTTTTATTTATAATAATTTTTCCTATTAAATGTTTCGGAGAAATATCGCTAACTGCCCTATTTCGTTATTAGTTTTATACTTGTTGTTGTTGTTGTGGTAGCAATTGTTGAATTACTGTAGCAGTTACAATTATTGTTGTTGCAGTTGTTGATGTTTTAATACTCTGTCATTATTGTTGTTTTTGTTGTTGTTTGGAGTTGTTATTATTGTTGTTGTTACACTTGTTTTACTATTTGTTGATATTGTTGAAAATGTTGAGATTTTATTGTCGTAGCCGTGACTTCTGTTGTAGTTGTTGCTGTAGTTGTTGTTGTTGTTGTTGCTGCTGCTGCTGCTGCTGCTGTTGATGATGATGATGATGATGATGATGATGATCTTTTATTGCTGTAGCTGTCCCTCTTGTTGTAAAGTATCTCATGTTAGAAATTTATGGCATATCCATGTCAGATTTCTCTTGAAACAGTCATGGTGTTTTCTATAAGCAAGTTTGGTGCACTATGCTGTGGCATAGAGCACAGCTTTATAAAGCTATAGTATAGTAGTGTACTTCTGTGGTACTATAGAAGTGTAGTGTTGCAGTGTAATGTGCTGTGGTAGGGTAATAGAGGCATATAGAGCATGATGTAGTGTAGCAGTATGATGTATTGTGGTCAAACAGTATAAACATATAGCATAGTATTGTCATATGTTACTATAGAAATATAGTATAGTAGTGCAATGTACAGTACTACAGAAGACTAGTGTTGTATAGAATATGCAGTGTATGATATCATATGTAGCAGTGTACTGTAGAGCAGATTATAATGGTCTGGCATGTTTCTCAGAATCAGGCTTAAATTATTTAAAGCTTTATCTTCTTTTTTTTAAAGACTCCGCCGGTTACGACGACGAGGGTCCCAGCTGATACGATCAACGGAACAGCTTGCTCGTGAAATTAACGTGCAAATGGCTGAGCATTCCACAGACACGTGTACCCTTAACGTAGTTCTCGGGGATAATCAGCGTGACACAGAGAGTGACAAGGCTGACCCTTTGAAATACAAGTACAACTCATTTTTGCCAGTTGAGTGGACTGGAGCAACGTGAAATAAAGTGTCTTGCTCAAGGACACAACGCGTCGCCGGGAATCGAACTCACAACCTTACGATCATGAGCCGAATGCCCTAACCACTAAGCCACGCGCCCTCACTTTATCTTCTTAAAGTTCTACCATTAAAATTAAATTATTTCACATTCTTTCAACATTTCTAAATCATTATGGCATAAACAGCACAAAGTTCTTTCTGATATGAACAAAATTTCTAGACTGAATATAAAATTTCAAAGGGTTGCTTTGGTTCAATGGTAGAATGTCTGCCATGTTTTCATGAGATATGGGTTTGAGTCCCAGAGGCAGCCTTCAACCATTTTCATCAAAAGGAAAATGGTTTTAAACTCAATAATCGCATGCTGTCATTTATAGCTTTATAATGTAGCAAGATGGCAGAATCGGTAACATATCAGGTGAAATGGTTCACTGCATTTTGTCCGTCTTCACATCCTGAGTTCAAATTCCACCAAAGTTGTTGTTGCCTTTCATCCTTTCAGAGTTGATAAAATAAGTACCAGTCATGTTCTAGGGTCAATATAATTGTCTTATCCCCTCCCCCAAATTTCAGGCTTTGCACCAATAGAGGAAAGGATTATTTATTGCTTTATTAACTTCAAATTCTACCATTAAAATTGAATTATTTCACAACTCACAAAGTTTCTAAAGTGTTCTGATGGGGACATAAAAATAACAGAAGCTGTGGAAACATGCTTTATTATATTCAGCTTTTCCCCTCCACATTCTAAGTTCAAATTACAACCAGGGTTAGTTTTGGCATTTCATCCTTCCAGGTATGTTAACCCTTCTGTTACCCTATTTCAGTTGAAATGCACTGCCTTTGTTTCAGTTGAATTTGAAATTAAAGAAAAATTTGGGGAATAAAAAAGGTAAGTCATTGAAGAAGTCATAAATAGTGATGAAAGGACTTAGACTAACAATCAATTGATTGTTTAACCAGCACATTAAATAAATGATTGATTACTTTGTTGGTTAGATACTCAATAAATTCACTAACCATAAGGAAGTGATATTGAACCAGTGTGTGTGTTGTTATTGACATAATGACCCTCTCAAGACACAACACGATTAAGAAAATAACTTTACCATTATTAAGCTAGTGTTTGACACATAAATTAACATGAAATTTTGATAGATTTAACAGGTAGTTTGGATCATTTAACGAAGGATTGTCTCAGGTGGGTTGAATTAAATACCTGTCACTTAATCACATGATCGTGTGACTGATAAGACTATCAAATGCTATTACACATCGCAAGTCACAATGTGCTATAAATTGTTTTAGCTTTCAAATGATGCTGGCTAGGTGAGCAGGCCAATATTCCCCCCACCCCCAATTGAAAGTGGGAACTGGAGCAATGAGAAATAAAGTGTTTTGCTCAAGAACACAATGCACCACTTGGTCTGGGAATCGAACCCATGGTCTAGCGATCGTGAGTGTGACAACCTAACCACTAGGCCTTGTGCCTTCACATCACATAACAGATCAATTTAATTGTCTATACTCTCTTATCATTGAGCCTTTGTCTTTCAGAATTCCTATATCTCAAGAGAATGGTAGTTTATAACACAAGGTCACATATTATCCCAGAGTTTCTATATTTAATTTGATCTGTTTCTTTCATAGAATCGATGTCCAATTGCTTAGTACCTCCTGAAGGTAAAAACAACGCAAGACTTGTTGCCATAGTTACCATCGAAGCCACTGCACAGACCTTTGTTATCTTATGGTTCCCTGCAAGAAACAGAGTTAATGGAAAATGTATTTTGGTTAAACTAAAAGCAAAATATCGTAGAAGTAGTTAGCAGCATGTTAGAATCTTCATGCTTTTCTCCAATTTTGTGTTAGGAACTAGTTTCAATCATTATTTTCTTGTCTGGTCAACAACAGTCTAACCAGATCTTCCTCTATGGAACTAAGGAATATCATGTGATTAAAATTTGGCTGAGTGAAAATGTGTACAGGCCAGTGCCATATAAGCACAAATATACATAAATCTGAAGAGGTTATGACCTCACACAGCATAAGTGTCCAAATTACAATTTATGTAATTCAAATGAATTAAATCTAAACACACAGGTATTTATTATGTAGGAAAGTATACATACATAGAAGCAGCCACACACCTATATACTGGTGCACATATATACAAAGATCCACAATGGTGAAACATCTGAAGGAACAGATGATATAAACTTGTGTTTATCAAAACTTCTCATATATATATATTTACTCTTTTACTCTTTTACTTGTTTCAGTCATTTGAATGTGGCCATGCTGGAGCAATGCCTTTAGCTGAGGAAATTGACCCCAGGACTTATTCTTTGTAAGCCTAGTACTTATTCTATCAGTCTGTTTTGCCAAACCGCTAAGTGACGGGGACATAAACACACCAGCATCGGTTGTCAAGCGATGTTGGTGGGGGGGGGGGACAAACACAGACACACAAACACACAAACATATATATATATACATTTACATATATACGACGGGCTTCTTTCAGTTTCCGTCTACCAAATCCACTCACAAGGCTTTGGTTGGCCTGAGGCTATAGTAGAAGACACTTGTCCAAGGGGCCATGCAGTAGGACTGAGCCCGGAACCATGTGGTTGATAAGCAAGCTACTTACCACACAATCACTCCTGTGCTTATATATATATATATATATATATATATATATATACATAAATATAAGAGAGGGTCCACTATGTGGACGCTTCTGCACTAAAGTAATATCCAATTTTTTCACCCTTATATTTGATATATATATATATATATATATATATATATATATAAGAGTGTATAAAGATTTATACACAGAGAGGACCAATTCTTCCCCACACTCAAGTATCAACAATTTGAAGACTTGCATCATGTGTGTGACACACAAAATCAAAATGGCGGAGGTTGCAGCAGCTGCAAAAAATTTCTTTCTTGTGTGGAGGCAGTAATTGCTCAAAAGGGCGACCATATTGAGTGATAAACGTTTTTGTTGCAATAAATGTTACATTAAAATTATATCTGTCTACTGCCATTATTTTAGTATTTATATGCATCATAAAAATTGTCTCAATTTATCTGCAAGACCCTGTATATATATATATATATATATATTTATATAATAGCTATCGCCATACTAATATGGCACTCTTATAAAAATAAGAAAAAAGCTGTCCGCTTATTAGCTCCATGAGGCCATCGCCTTAAGTTAGCTATTTGATACACAAACTGTATCCATATAACCTTCGAACAAGGGAGACTTAGTTATTTTAATATTTCTATATTTATATATTTAAATATATATGTGTATATATATATATATTATATATATATATATATATACACACATACACACACACACCTCTTATCTCCTGTTGCTTCCAGATCTATTCTGGCCCAGAGTAGTAGCATTTGTCAAGGTCCCAGCCATGGTTTAACTACTCTATGTAATGAGAACCCATCTGAGAGCAGAAAATCAGATATACCCTTATTGGTATCAAGGTGTGGGGGATTCTATATGAGTGTCACCGAGAGTGAGGGACTCCTTGCTTTTGTCACAGCATCCTTCTTGATGGGTGACACTCTGATATATAAACTGCAGTTTAACAAGATTACTGGTCATCTCACTTCGGCCTGTCACTAGGTACTAGTCATGGACACTCAGAGAGTGGGACTCATTTTGTATAGGCATTTATCAGTATAATCCTATGTTGTTCAGATGTCTGTTTATGGGGATTTCATTTTGTCATCCCATCTCATCTATTGAATGTTCTCTGACAACTGAAGAATGATAATGTGTGCAGACCTAAGAAGCTGGAAGTGAACCGGTAGGCGGCAACTTTTGTCTGTCACCTATGTTCATAACCATGCAGATGTGCAACTGGATTGAATAATCATCTGAGAGGTCATGGATGGAGTGTCAGTAATGCCAACATGGAAGCACAAGGAGACAGTAATCATCTGTTAAGCTAGAGCAATCACCGCATATATGTATGAATGGTGGTAGCAGGGAAGTGTATCAGACTGCCAGAAGGGAAGCTAGGAGACAGGTCTATCTAGCCAGAGGGGAAGCAGATAAGAGAAAATTTGCCAATGTCCTGCGCCGTGAGGATGAAAGACTTGAGGTATTTCGTGTTGCAAGACAGTGTGTGAGAGAGAATCGTGATGTGGTAGGAGAGAAATGTGTTCGCATGGAGGATGGTTCACTTGCGCTAAATGAGGATGCAAAGAGAGAAGCTTGGAGACGCCACTATGAAAGGTTGCTGAATGAGGAAAATGAATGGGATAAGGAGAGTCTGCCGAATGTTGACCCAACAGAGGGACCAGCTATCCGAGTTGATAGTTCCGTGGTAGCTAAGGCAATTAGAAGCATGAAGACAGGGAAAGCCCCAGGCCCATCAGAAATTACTGCAGAGATGCTCAAAATATCTGGTAGTGTCGGCTATAGCATAGTCACCCGTATAGTTAACCAGGTGATACACGAAGGAGTCATACCCAATGACTGGTGTAGCAGCATAATAGTCAACTGCTACAAAGGTAAAGGTGACGCCCTAGATACAAATAACTACAGGGGCATCAAGCTGTTGGATCAAGTAATGAAGGTTACGGAGAGGGTTATAGCCCAGTTAATTAGAGAGAGAGTTAGCTTAGATGATATGCAGTTTGGGTTCGTGCCAGGGAAAAGTACTACTGATGCTATATTCCTGGTAAGACAGCTGCAGGAGAAATACCTAGCCAAAGGTAAGCCCTTGTACCTGGCTTTTGTTGACTTGGAGAAAGCCTTTGACAGGGTCCCCCGATCCCTTATCTGGTGGTCAATGAGGAAACTAGGGATAGATGAATGGTTAGTGAGAGCTGTGCGAGCCATGTACAGAGACGCTGCTAGTAAGGTGAGGGTTGGAAACGAGTAGAGTGAAGAATTCCGGGTAGAGGTTGGGGTCCACCAAGGTTCAGTCCTCGGTCCCCTCCTATTTATCATAGTCCTCCAGGCAATAACGGAAGAATTTAAGACAGGATGCCCCTGGGAGCTCCTCTATGCTGATGACCTTGCTCTAATTGCTGAGTCACTATCAGAACTGGAGGAGAAGTTTCAGGTGTGGAAACAAGGATTAGAATCGAAGGGCCTTAGAATCAACCTAGCCAAAACCAAAGTCCTAATAAGTAGGAAGGTGGACCAACCACAAACGACTTCAGGTAGATGGCCCTGCTCGATCTGTAAAAAAGGTGTAGGTAGAAACTCTATAAGGTGCACCAAGTGTAAGCTATGGACACATAAGAGGTGCAGCAATGTCAAAGGTAGGCTAACTGGGAAGATAGTTTTCGTATGTGGCAGATGCTCAGGAGAAATAAACACTGGAAATGTGCAGAGACCAACTGCTACCACGTTCCAGGGAGACAAACTAGAAGTAGTGGATAGCTTCCGCTACCTAGGAGACCAAGTCAGTAGCGGGGGTGGGTGTGCTGAAAGTGTAACTGCTAGAGTAAGAATAGCCTGGGCAAAGTTTAGAGAGCTCTTACCCATGCTGGTGACAAAAGGCCTCTCGCTCAGAGTAAAAGGCAGACTTTATGATGCATGTGTACGTACAGCCATGCTACATGGTAGTGAAACATGGGCCATGACTGCTGAGGATATGCGTAAGCTCGCAAGAAATGAAGCCAGTATGCTCCGATGGATGTGTAATGTCAGTGTTCATAATCATCAGAGTGTAAGTACCTTGAGAGAAAAGTTGAACCTAAGAAGCGTCAGTTGTGGTGTGCAAGAGAGACGGCTGCGCTGGTATGGTCATATGACGAGAATGGCTGAAGATAGTTGTGTGCAAAAGTGCTACACCCTAGCAGTTGAGGGAACCTGTGGAAGAGGTAGACCCAGGAAAACCTGGGACGAAGTGGTGAAGCACGACCTACGAACTTTAGGTCTCACCAAGGAAATGACTAGAGACCGAGACCTATGGAAGTATGCTATGCGTGAGAAGACCCGGCAAGACTAGTCAGGCCATAACCCATGGCCCCTACCTGGGACGTAGTCAGTCCACCTGCGCATACCTTCCTTCTTGTGACACTTGTGAAGACCGGTTGAGGCAAGTGAAAATCAAAAAATCAAAAATCAAATCAAACAAAATCAAAATAGATGAACATCAATGGAATTTGTATCTTTGTGGTACCAGTGCCGGTGGCACACAAGAAAACCATCCGAACGTGGCCGTAGCCAGTACCGCACTGACTGGCCTCCATGCTGTGGGCACGTAACAATCACCATCCAATCGTGGCCGATCGCCAGCCTAATCTGGCACCTGTGTCGGTGGCACATAAAAACACCATCCGAGCGTGGCCGTTCGCCAGCCTCGTCTGGCACCTGTGTCGGTGGCACATAAAAACACCATCCGAGCGTGGTCGTCTGCCAGCCTTGTCTGGCACCTGTGTCGGTGGCACATAAAAACACCATCCGAGCGTGGCCGTTCGGCAGCTTCGTCTGGCACCTGTGTCGGTGGCACATAAAAACACCATCCGAGCGTGGCCGTTCGCCAGCTTCGTCTGGCACCTGTGTCGGTGGCACATAAAAACACCATCCGAGCGTGGCCGTTCACCAGCCTCGTCTGGCACCTGTGTCGGTGGCACATAAAATCACCCACTACACTCTCGGAGTGGTCGGCGTTAGGAAGGGCATCCAGCTATAGAAACACTGCCAGATCTGACTGGCCTGGTGCAGCCTTCGGGCTCCCCAGACCCCAGTTGAACCGTCCAAACCCATGCTAGCATGGAAAGCGGACGTTAAATGATGATGATGATGATGATGATGATGATATATATATATTTCGCCCGGCATGCTAACGTTTCTGCCAGCTCGCAGCCATAAGTAAGATATATATCAATATATATATATGTGATATATATTAACAGGTGCAGGTATGGCTGTTTGGTGAGAAGCTTGCTTGCCAACCACATGGTTCCAGGTTCAATTCCACCTTGGGAAAGTGTCTTCTACTATAGTGTTGGGCCAACCAAAGCCTTGTGAGTGGATTTGGTAGATGGAAACTGCAAGAAGCCCATTGTATATGTATATATATATGTATGTGTGTGTATATGTTTGTGTGTCTGTTTGTCCCCGCAACATCGCTTGACAATTGATGCTGGTGTGTTTACGTCCCCGTAACTTAGCAATTCAGTAAAAGAGACCGATAGAATAAGTACTAGGCTTACAAAGAATAAGTCTTGGGGTCGATTTGCTCGACTAAAGGGGGTGCTCCAGCATGGCCACAGTTAAATGATGGAAACAACTAAAAGAGTGTGTGTGTGTGAAAGAGAGAGAAAGAGATATTCAAGTTATGTCATTTGTTATAATTGCTTCTTAAACGGTGTTTAAATATTTTGATATTTAAAAGATGACCATAAAAAAAAAGATGAATAAATGCAAAATTAATTCAAAAGAAACAAAAAGAATTAAATATGCTAAAAATCAGGAAAGAAAGAATTGTGGGAAATAAAAAAAAATGATATAAATTAAATGAAACCTGAATAAAACAAAAAAATACCATAAAATGCATAAAAAATATATACATATATATATGTGTGTGTGTGTGTGTGTGTGTCTGTATTTGTGTGTGTCTGTATTTGTCTGACCACCTCCCACCATCACTTGACAACCGATGCTAGTGTGTTTAGGTGCACGTAACTTAGCAGTTCAGCAAAAGATACCGATAGAAGATGTGCTAGGCTTACAAAAAATAAGTCCAGGGCTTGATTTCTTCCATTAAAACTCTTTAAGTTGGTGCTCCAGCATGGCTGCAGTCAAATGACTGAAACAAATAAAAGTAAAAAGTAAAGAATACAAGATATATATTTATAAAGATATATACTAACATACGAGATATATATAGGTGTATATATCTTACATCAAATCAATAAAATGCAGCATGGTTGTGGTAGTAGTGGTATTACAAGGGATGGTGCTGGCGGTAGTATGGTGGTTGAAGGCGTAGTAATACTATTAGTGGTAATTGTAATAGTGTAGGTTGTGGTTGCTTTGTTGGTAGTACTCGTGATGGTTGTGATGACGATGGTTGCATCAATGTTGGTAGTGGTGGTGGGGGGATGTGGTAGTAGTGGTGGGAGGCGTGGTTGTGGGGGATGTAGTACTGGTTATGACATTAATGTTGAGGATGATGGTGGTGGTGTTGTTGGTGATGGTGTTGTTGTTGGTGGTGGTTGTAGTAGTAGTAGTGGTGGTGGTGATAGTGGTGGTAGTGGTTAGGACATTAATGGTGATGATGATGGTGGTAATAATGATGTGGTTGTGTGGTAGTAGTAATAGTAGTAGTAGCAGCAGCAGCAGCAGCAGTAGTAGTAGAGATAGTAGTAGTAGTAGTAGTAGTAGTGGTGGTGGTGGTGGTGGTGGTGGTGGTAGTGATGGAAGTGGTGGTGGTTGTTATGGTGGTGCATGGTAGTGGTAATGTTGATGATAACAGTGATGATGGCAGTGAAGGTGGTAATGATGGTGGTGGTGGTGGTGGTGGTGGCGGTGGTGGTGCTATTATTGCAGGAACTTATAGCAAATGTCTTGAAATATCGCTGCTGTACTTTGGTCTTGAACAGAAAGGTAGGATGATAAAATGAACTCCATTCAACTATGACTGTCAAAGCCATATTTCAACGCTACAAAGCCATTTTTACTTTTTATTTTTTCCCCTTCTTCATCTAAACAACTTCAACATCACTTCTCTTTGATAAAAAGAAAAGTCTACCAGTCTGAAAAAGATGCCAGATAGATTACCGATGATCTATGTTGGAAGCTGTAACTCTTTTAGGCACCTCCTCAGAAGGGATGTCATGCACATGAAAAATAGGGATGGTCATTTGCTTCTCAACTAACGAAATTCCTCAATGTGTGAAGCTGGTTTTCTCGGCATTGTATTTTTTTCTATCCTCTACTCAGACAGTTTTTTTTGTTTTTGTTTATATAATGTTATATATATATCCGCAAGATCATAGTAAAATTTATTACTGCTGAGATTTCTATCTCAACTTGTGTTTCTTGCAAGTTTCGGTGTTGTAAATTTATCATTGAGCAAGCTAATAGAATCATACATGTAAACCGTTAAATATGTGAACATAGTGAACAGTGTAGCATGGTGAACATCATGGTACAGTTAGCAGAGGGATATAGGTAATGTCATGAGGTTGTTAAGTTTGTAATATAGTTGATATTGTAACGTGGGTAATTTTGTAACAGGGTGAAGCTCATTACATGAACATCGTAACATAATGAACACTGTGGTAAGGTTAACAAGGATATGGTTAACATAGTGATGCAGTTAATGTTACAACATTGCTGTAATATATTTAATATTGTGGTAAAGTTAACATTCTAATGCAGTTCCTACTGTATCATAATGAGTATTGTGACATAATGAGCATTGCAACATAATGAGCATTGTGACATTTTAAGCATTGTCACATAATGAGTATTGCAACTTAAAAAGCATTGTGACATAATGAGCATTGTAACATAATGAGCATTGTGACAGGATGAGCATTGTGACAGCATGAGTAATGTGACATAATGAGCATTGTAACATAACGAGCATTGCAACATAATGAGCATTGTGACATAATGAGTATTGCAACATAATGAGTATTGTAACATAATGGGCATTGTAACATAATGAGCATTGTGACAGGATGAGCATTGTGACATAATGAGCATTGTAACATAATGTGCATTGCAACCTAATGAGCATTGTAACATAATTAGCATTGTGACATAATGAGCATTGTAAAATAATAGCATTGTGACATAATGAGCATTGTGACATAATGAAAATTGCATCATAATGATCATTGTGACATAACAAACATTGTGACATAATGAGCATTGTAAAATAATAGCATTGTGACATAAGGTGTTGAGTGGTAAAATGAAGAGTGTACATACTTTACAATTTAATGTAGGTAACATTGTAACATAGTCTTGGTTTCAAATTTTGGCACCAGGCCAGCAGCTACATAGGAGGGTTAAGTGGATTACATCAACCCCAGTACATAGCTGCTACCTACTGTAAGCATGAAAGGCAACAGTGACCCCAACAGTTTTTGGATTCAGAATATCAAAAAAGATAAAATGTCGCTAGGACTTTGCCTGACATCTTAACAATTTTGCCAGCTTGTTGCCCTAGTAATATAATTAATATTCTTTTTTCTTTTATCCTATTTTTGTTTCAGTCATTTAATTGTGGCCATACTGGAGCACTGCCTTTAGTCAAACAAACTGACCCCAGGACTTATTCTTTGTAAGCCTAGTATTTATTATATCGGTCTCTTTTGCTGAACTGCTAGGTTACAGGGACGTAAACATACCAGCATTGGTTGTCAAGCAATGCTTGGGGAACAAACACAGACACACAAATATATACATATATATATAAATATACATACAACAGGCATCTTTCAGTTTCCATCTACCAAATCCACACAGAAGGCTTTGGTTGGCCCGCAACTATAGTAGAAGACACTTACCCAAGGTGCCATGCAGTGAGATTGAAAATTATAATATTGTAATATAATTAACATTATGATACAGGAAATGTGATGTCATTGATAATATAGTATAGATAATAACAAGACATGGTTAACAAGATATGTTATTGAAAATATCCCATACCTGACTGTAAACATTACCAACATAGTGACTTCATCACTATTTTTATCTCTCTTTCCATTTCTACACTGATTTCTTTCATCCAATTTTCTACAAGTGAATAGTTATGTGTTTCCTTGACAGTAAGAAACCTGTTCCTGCCCCTTCTTTCATACTCTCACCTCTTAGCACCTCCATAAAGCAGTCTCCCTGTCTATTGGAGCCTCACTCAACCAAAGGGGATATTAGCCTTCTGAACCACATGGGGACTTCACTAGTGCTGGTGCCATGGAAAAAAACACCCTGTAAACTTTGTAAAAAGGTTACCATTAAAAAAAGCATCCAGCTGTAGAGACTACAACAAAGTAGGCATTGGAGAGTGATGCAATTCTGAGACCAATCAGATCCTGTCTAGCAATCCAGTTGATGCCAGCATGGAATTCGAACCTGAAACATTGATGTTGATGTTGATGCTGATTGTCAGTGCCTCCTTTAGTGAACAGTCAAATAAACACTCGATTTTATTGAAGATGTTTTATATAGCTTTTAAAATGTAAACATTAGGTAAATGGGTGCCATGATATGTAGAAGGTTATGCAAATCATTTATTTGACTGCTTACAAAATATTACTCAAATACACACATATATATATGTACACTCATACACAGACACACACACACATACAGATGTACACTCATACACAGACACACACACATACATATGTACACTCATAGAGACACACACACATACATATGTACACTCATACAGACACACACACATACATATGTACACTCATACACAGACATACACACATACATATGTACACTCATACACAGACACACACATACATATGTACACTCATACACAGACACACTCACATACATACCTATATATATATATATATATATATATATATATATATATATATATAATATATATATATATATATATATATTTATATATGTAAATGATGATGACAATTATGATGATGATACACTCACACAAATATGTACACACATGCATATACACACACACTCATACATATACATACATAGAATTTGGTAATGCCATTTTATAGGAAATCATGTTAAAGCCAAACAGTGTCCCCCCCTACCTCCACCCCAGACAACTAAACCATTTAAAATTAAATAATCATAAAGTTAACGATGTTCTTGACCTGAGTTTTCTACCAGAACATTCTGGTTTTTAAGAAATAACATAACAGAACAGCAGCAAAAAAAAAAAAAAAAATTGTGAAGTCAAATGGTTGTTTTGTTAAAGAAATATCTAAAACTATTTCAATAAATAGATTTAAAATATGGCAGAAAAATATATAAATTTTACCATCTCTTCCTTTCTCTCTACTCATACATACATACATACATACATACATACATACATACATACATACATACATTCATTCATACATACATACATACATACATACATACATACATACATACATACATACATACGTACGTACATACATACATACATACACACACACATACATACATCCATCCATCCATCCATACATACATACATACAAACATGCATGCATACATACATACATACATACATACATACATACATACATACATACATACATACATACATACATACATACAAACATGCATGCATACATACATACATACATACATACATACATACATACATACATACATACATACATACATACATACATATGACCATAGAAATCCACCACAGTAAATTCAATTTGACCAATGTGAGCATAGAAAAAGAACATTAAAATGATTATGATGACATATATATATATATATATATATATATACATACTCAGCCAAACATATATATATATATATATATATATATATATATACACACACACACATATATATGTGTGTGATATATATATATATATTAATGTTTGTTTTTTATGAAGTTATAATAAAAACAATTTTAAATGAATTTTATGGGTTATGCAATACATTTGTAGAGAACAAATTTATTATTCTCTAACAAGAAGATTATTGACAGAAACTTGAAAGTTTTCATCATCTACAGATAGTGCAATGATGGCTTAGATGATTGAAACTTCGAAGTTTCTGTCAATGCAATTGTTGTTAAAGAATTGTAAATACATACAAGTGCTTATGCAGGGCTTAGAATAACTGAAGGACCGTTGCAATATGTGAGAATCTGAGAGTGGAATATGATGAATAAAACCATAATTAACTGATCCTCCTGTATTTTCTTTTACCCAAAGCCAGGAACTTTTTAAAACCCCCTCATATATATATATATATATATATAATATATATATATATATACGGATATGCAGATATACACATATATACATACATACACATGCATGTTTATATGTGTATAAAGGCATCAAGATATACGAGTCACAATTTTGCTGTTATTTCCTTTTATGTCAGACAGTAAAAGCATTCAGCATATATTTAGACAGAAAAAAATATTATTTCATCTTTAAATGAAGCATATTTATAACCACCAATATGTAAACATAGTTTGAAAAGACTGTTGAATTCGATTTATATAAGCACAAAGCATCTGTTATCAACTAAATAGAGTGGTTACTAAGTTACATTAGTTACTGTATATATGTATATATATATATATATATATATTATATATATATATATATATATATATATATGTATATATGTATATATATATATATATATATATATATATATATATATATATATATATATATATATATATATATATATATATATATATATCAGGTGGAAACGTTTGAAAGGCCCTTTTATAAGCTTACTAAAATGATTGCATGTACTCCATTGGGACTCTGCAGAGATAAAGAGTTTGTAACAAAATGCTATTTAATTATGCATAATAGAGATCTTAGAGTCAGAAGAATTAGTCATTACCTTGCTGTGTTGTGCAATCTCTTAAATAGAACACCCACAGTAATAGCTGCTCATCAATTTTTAAGGATATAAACATGTGAGATGAAAGCCGGTGAACCAATCTCAAACCATTTCATTTGATATTCTGCTATCAATTTATGAGATATTGCAGTTGTATCTAACTACTTGCTGATATTCCATTCAACTGAGACACTTCACTGCTCAGCTGGTAGTCATCACGGTCTCTCCTGATATTTTGCTGTCGTAGTATTAAAACTATTGTAAGTAAAGACATTATTAATATTTGAAGTAGTTCTAATGGAAAGGTAAATACTAACACTGGCAATAATGTTACTGCTGCTGAAGATAATCACATTAGCTGTAATAATAATAATAATAATAATAATAATAATAATAATGATAATCCTTTCTATTATTGGGGAAAGAGGGTAATCTATTACATCGACCCCAGTACTCAGCTGGCATTTAATTTATAAAGTCAACCTCGGCAGAATTTGAACTCAGAACACAGCAACAGGTGAAATGCCGCTAAGCAGTTTGGCCAGCATACTAATGATTCTGCCAGCACACTTCCTTCATAATAATAATAATAAATGTTGTGAGTAAAGAGGTTGAAAATCTCACCAAATACTCTCAATTGAAAGTGGAAATGGCAAAACTGTATGGAATGCGAGAGGTTAATGCAAAAGAGGTACCAGTGGGGATCAGAGTGTTGGGCTCAGTTCCATTGAAACTTCAAGACTTCTTAAGACAACTGGAGATCCCATGCAAGATTGATATCTTGCAAAAAGCAGCCATATTGGGCACAACACACATCTTAAGGAAAGTATTATCTGTCTGAGGGCCTTGTTGCGATTTGACAGATGGACTAAAGACTCCGGTGCATTTTTACCTACAGTGTATTATGAAGGAATAATAATAATAATGATAATAATAATAATAATAATATTAATAATAATAATAATAATAATAATAATAATAATAATAATAATAATAATGATAATAATAATAAACAGCAAACAGCTTTTATTGTCATCTTAACATCAGATTATCATCTTATAATCAAATTATTTTTAAAACACAAACTTCTAATTTATTTATGTTTTGACAGACAGTCTCTAAAACAATACTTTGTGCAAAACCAAGTATATGGCACCTTAGTCATAACACCAACTTGAACTTCTAATTTGTCACTTGAGGTCACTGGTTGAGACTTGGAGTTAACTTGAACAAATACAAAGGAAAGGCCAAACATATAATAATAATAATAATAATAATAATAATAATAATAATAATAATAATAATTAGCGGCAAAACACGAGCAAAACAAAAAACTGTTCTCAGTATTTAAGGAAGCTGACAAATACAAACAAGAAATCATACCACCTAATAAACATGAAGAAGAAGAAGAAGATGAAGAAACAACAAAAGCTATAAAACAAATGAAATCCAAACTAAAAATAGAACAGCAACGAACCAGGATAAAACGATGGCAAGAAAAGCCCCTTCATGGTAAATACTGGACTAAACTAAACGCAAAAGAAATAGACAAAGAAAAATCCCAGCAATGGTTGAGAAGCTCAGGACTCAAAGCAGAAACAGAGGGATTTTTAATTGCAGCACAAGACCAAAGCCTCCCCACCAGAAATTACTAAAAACATGTAATGAAAAGAAATATTACAAGTAACTGCAGAATATGTGGAGATGGACAAGAAACAATAAATCATATTATCTCTAGCTGCCCAGTCCTGGCTAAGAAGGAATATATTCACAGACATGACAGAGTTGGAACCTACATACATTGGAAGCTATGCCAACATTATGGAATAACAATAGAAAAAAGATGGTATAGGCACACACCAGAAAAGGTCACAGAAAACGAGAAAGCAACCATACTCTGGGATATGCCGATACACACAGATAGAGAAATTAAGGCCAACAGACCAGATATAGTTGTCAGAGATCATGCGAAAAAAAATGCTTTCTAATTGATGTATCAATACTGGCAGATGACAACGTGTCTCTAAAAGAAATGGAGAAACTCTCAAAATACAAAGACCTGGAAATAGAGGTAACTAGAATGTGGAATCTGAAAACAGAAACAATTCCTATCATAGTAGGTGCATTAGGCATGATAAAAAAATATTCAGACAAATACATAACAAAAACACCAGGACTTACAAACACATATAACATACAGAAAATTGCACTACTAGGCACTGCACACATCCTACGCAGAACACTTTCCATACAATAACCATCAGAGCATCACAACAAATCACAGCACATACCCAAGGCACACAGAGCTGCGCTCGGTAGTGAAGTGAAAGCACGCTATAAAAATAAAACTACTGAATAATAATAATAATAATAATAGTTATCCTTTATTTTATCAAACCTTTAAGGATGAATGGCAAGATAGATCCCAGCAGGATTTGAACTCAGACTGTAAAGAGTCAGAAGAAACACAGCAAAAGTGTTTTTGGAAATGATTCTACCAGCTTACCACCTTATTAGTAATAGCAATAATAGTAACAACAGTAATATATGATTGATAATAATAATAATAATAATAATAATAATAATAATAATAATAATAATAATAATAATAATAATAATAATACTAATAATAATAATAATAATAATAATAATAATAATAATAACAATAATAATGATGATGATGATGATGATGATGATGTACTAGACAGTGGCTCTCATGGCTTCTGATCTTAACTGATTGGAAGTGTTATCATGTACTTTGTTTTGACTTGGTATAAGAGATGGGCTACAGTAGATATTCTGCTCAATACCACAGATTTGCTTGTCAGTTGTTTAACCATAACCAGTTGAGCATGTCCCTTAGTGGCTGACAATATGTGCATCTTTGATCACGAGCAGAAGTAGTGGGAGAGCATTATAGCCATTTGTTGAGAGGGATTCTTGGAGGTTTGGATAATTCACCTTTGGAAACATGGGTGGTTCGTTCAACATCCTTAAACAATCCTTATTCAGGAACATTTTGAGTGGGATGGGTTACTCAACCAGAAGAAAATTCTAACTGGGCCCCACCTGCAAGGTCATGTGCTGTTTATCTTGATATGAGATCACCATGTTGTGCACATTTGGTTGGGATGCATGTGCCTAGTGTATCCTTATCAGACACATAGTCATGATGGGTATACTGGGTTTCGTACATTTTACCCCAGTGTCACTTTGATGGCATGCACTGCTCTCTCAATAATAATAATAATAATATTAAATGCTTCAAACTTTTGGCACAGGGCTGGAAACTTTGGGGGTGAATCAATTACAACAGACCCAGGGATCCACTGGTACTTGTTTTATCAAGCTCAAAAGCATGACAGGCTAAGTCAACTTTGGTGGAATTTGAACTCAGAATGCAAAGAACTGTGATTCTTCCAGCTCACTGCATTATTAGTAACAGGAAGAATAGTAACATTAATGATACATGATTAATAATAATAATGCCTCTACTACTACTACTTATAATGATAATGATGATGATAATAATAATAATAATAATGATAATGCTTTCCTTTATGCAAATAATCAGATGAAAAAGATGAGTTTTGCTGTTAAGATGATTGAAATAGTTCTCACTGCCAAATTTGATACGTTAATCTTTTTTCTTTCTGCTTTTTTTTCCTTTGCCTTTTTCATATTTCGTTGTGTTAAATTACAATCTCACAGTTATAAACTTTTATTAATCTTGCATATTTCAGAGAAAAAGTCTATTGAATTTGTCAGAGATACATGGAAGTGATAAGTAATTCTTCCATTCTGATGAAATAGATTTCAGTCTGTCAGCGAAAGCAGGAGGAATATGAAACTCACTCCACCCCTCTTTCTGTCTTCTTTCTCCCTCCCTCTCTCCCCCAACCCCCTTTCTGTTTTAGCCATGATTGTTTCCAAATTAAAAATGGAAAATATACATCTCGAGAAGTATTGAATATTCAACCATATTATGTATATATATATATATATATATATATATATCATCAGCATCATATATATATATATATATATATATATATTCATGTATATATATATATTCCATATATATATGTATATATATATATATATATATATATATATATACAGAGAGAGAGAGAGAGAGAGAGAAAGAGGGGGAGGGAGAGAGATATTTCATATTTAAATATATAAACCATAGATAGGCATGATGCTGTGTTGTGTTTTTTTTGTCAGAGAGAAAATCTCTTCATAGATATGCTATGTTGAAAACAAAATATGCATTGGAGTGAGACAAAAAGTATCTCAGTCATCACCCACAATAACGCCAGACATTGTTCAGCTCCCTTCAGACTTGTTAAGGTAGTGTACTTGCTAGTTCCATACCTAGACAAAATCTCTCACTCCACTCTAACAGCAACAGCAACATGCCAGTTAATGGTCTATATACATTAAGTATAATACATGGATGGTTATTTAAATTTATGCTGTTTTAATTGCATGCCCAGAGAGTTTATTCAGCTCAGTGGCTATTCCCTATATCGGTGAATGCAATAATCACTGTTTTCTATATAAGTAAAGAAGATGAAAGTAATGTTGAAGTTGGTAAACACAGCCATGGTAGTGTAGTTGAAGCTAAAAAGGCTGATACTCTTATTGGTGATGCCTCAAAGGAATAGTGATAATGATGGATAGCTTTTTTCCTTTACCACTACCACCAACACCATATATGACCACCCACCTTCATATTTTGAACATAACCATTCACTGTTGTCATTAGAAAAAAATATGTCGCTATATTTTGTTTCCATTCACTTGAAAATAACAAAACTACATTTCACTATTGTGAACTAATCAGCAATGAAAGAAGGGGATATTGAAAGTGTAGTGGCCAGAATTAGAATAAGGGGACAAAGATTCAGGGATCTCAAATACGTTGCAAGCAAGACATTCTAGGTATTTAGCCAGCGACCTTGTAAATCTACCAATTTGCAGCTCAAAAGGTCCCTGAATAAGAGTTGATAACGCTTCCAATCAGTTAAGATCAGAATCCATCAAAGCTACTGCCTGGTACTGCATCTGAGCATGGCAAATCTGTGGTACTGAGCAGAATATTTGCTGTAGCCCATCTTTTATACCAAGACAAAATATGTACTTTAACCACTTCCATCAGTTAAGATCAGAAGCTATGAGAGCCAATGCATGGTAATACATCAAGGCATATATTATTATTATTATTATTATTGAGTGAGAGAGCAGTGCATGCCATCAAAGTGACACTAGGGTAAAATATACGAAGCCCAGTATACCCATCATGACTACCTGTCTCATATGGGTACATCAGGCACATGCATCACAACCATATGTGCAGGACATGGTGATCTCATATCAAAATTAACAGCACATGACCTTGCAGGTGGGGCCCAGTTAGAATATTTTTGGGGGTTAAGTAGCTCATCCCACTCAAATGGTCCCTGAATAAGGGTTGTTTAAGAATGATGAACAAAACACCCATGTTTCCAAAGGTGAATTATCCCTAACCCATACCCGAAAGAATTTCTCATAACACATGGTTATGATGCTCCTCCACTTTATTTTTATTATTATTATTATTACTATTATTATTATTATGATTATTATCATGATTATTATTATTATTATTATTATTATTATTATTATTATTATTATTATTATTATTATTATTATTATCATTATTATTAGTAGTAGTAGTAGTAGTAGTAGTATATTTACTGCTGAATACAACATACATACTTTCGATCGCCTGAAATATGTCTTGTTGAAAACTTTTGCTTACACCCGTTTGTTGCCATTTTTTCCGTTTAAACATTTTCCCAGTTTGATAACAGAGACACTAGGGACCTGGCGTTGGGTTCCTGTGTTCGTTTATCTCCTAATAGGGATATATTCGGCCCCAAATAAATTTGGTGGATGTTTTAATCCAATATAAATGAACAAGATGACAGAACACATCTTGGAAGAGTTAAAGAAAAAAAATTGCCCTGCCTGACAACAGTACAGGAAAGGGGGAGGAGAAGAGGAAGGGTGGAAAAGTTCAAAGTAATAGCACCTGGAGTGTCGGCAAGTGCTCATGGCCTTCTGCCTTTTGGACAACATGATCGGTGAAAGTTCCACCATAGAGTTCCATAGAGGATTAGTGGAGGGAAAGTGCGATAATGTACTTGGGGAAACTCTGGGCATTGAGAGGGGTCACGTAACTGGTCTTTTCTGGACGAGAGTTTTGGACCAGGGCTTATGGATAAATTCCAGAAATCTCTGGCCTGGCAGTGCTAGCGGGGAGTTGTGCTGGTTCAAGAAAGCTCTACAGACACAGAAGTGTTGTCAAACTGACGTGTTTGAGGTGTGTGCAGGGCGATGAAACTGTTCTGCATGCACTCGTCCAGTGTTCGTGCATTACTGACCTGTGGAACTTTGTCAGACAGCTGTTGTCAAGCGTAGGAGAGATCCAGTTATCAGCCGAGTCCATTTTGAGGATTGCCCCTCCGCCTTCTTTTGGCCAGTAGGGAAAAGCAGTTTTCTTCTGCCTGGTGGCTATAGTGAAAGCGGTGTGGTAGACAAGGTGGACAAGGATGAAAGGACTGAATACAGACACTTTACTCTTCGGCCGAGCCCTCATCGACTTTTACAAGTTCCACTAGAAAAGGAAAGTGAGGGTAGAGAGGGAAGTACTGCGCCACTCCTCAGTAAGGTTGTTGAAAGGTGGGTGAATGTTGCGAAAATGGTTCATGCGAATGGGCCTACTCTGAATATTCATCTGTAAGCCATGGCAGTCAAGGGGAAGAGAGGCACCTATCTGGCGTGCCCTTGGCAGTTGGGATGACCAGAATATGTGGAGTACTCTGGTTAACCTTGGGTGGAACTCACCACTTTTGGGAATTTTGTTTAATTTTTGATGTTGTTAACTGTTTTTTTTTGTTTACACATTTTTCTGTTTTAAACCCCACTTGTCCCTTCTTTTGTATTGTCCCTAATTGTTTTTGTGGCCAATAAAGAAATTATCATTAGTATTATTTTGTTGTTATTATTATTGTAGTGATGCTGCTGTGTAAGGTTCAGCGCACATGCGCAGAATGGGATTACTTCCGGTTGGCCACCTGAAGTCTTCCCCATGCGCATGTGCAGGAAACTGACTCCTAAAACGCAGTCCACTCACTCAGCCTCTCTGGCCCTAGCAGCCCTCGTGAACGGACGTGTATTGGCAGTCTCTGAGGACTTCACACCAACCAAGCAGCGAACCACAATGAATCATTTCGACTAACAAACAAGAATCAGTACTACAGATTCGGCTGTTGGTTTTCCCTCCAGAGAACACATACACCAGTTCTACATTACGACGAGAAATAAACAACATTATTATTATTATTATTTTCTTTCCACAGCTTCTAATGCTGGAGATGGACGATGGTGTCAGCTGTTCACTACCAGTGAACTAAGGTAACACCTCTTATTTTTCAAACACCTTCTGGAGTATTTGAGCGGTTCCAAGCAGTGCTGTTTTCTGCAATTGCTCCATCCTTATTGCAACCCCTATTTGTTCTATGTACTTCTCAATATTTTACTCACTGTTGCCAGGGCTCCAGCAATTATTAGTACTACTACCACCTTTTTCAGTGACCACAACTGCTTAACCTCCCAAGCTAACCTCTCATATCTATTGACATTTCTTTCATCCTTATCGCATACCTTGTAGTCAGCTGGGCATCCTATACCAATGATCCAGCATCATTTGCCTTCTTTCACAATTAACCCTATCATTATCATTATTTTTATTTTTATTATTATTATTATTATTATTATTATTATTATTATTATTATTATTATTATTATCATTATTATTATTTATATAGTCATTAAGACAGCAAGTGGGCAGATGTGTTGGCACGCTGGGCAGAATGCTTAGCAACATTTTGTCCATCTTTACATTCTGTGTTCAAATTCTGCCAAGTTTGACATTGTTATTCATCCTTTTGGGGTTGATAAAATAAGTACCTGTTGACCACTGGGGTTGATGTAAGCGACTTCCCCTTCCTTCAAAACTTTTGCCAAAATTTGAAACCAATATTATCATCATCATCATCATCATTATTATTATTTTTAATATTTTTATATTATTGTCTCTTTTTCTCTCCTTTTGTAGAATCTTCAAGGCTAATCACTAATTAATTTTCAGTTTATTATGATACTTATCAATTAAAGCACCTTACATAGTTGTCAGATATTACAGAGTTTTCAGAACATTTATTTCAAAGTACACTCCCATAGTGATGGCAGTAGAACAGATGATGATGATGATGATGATGACGACAACGGCGATGACGACGATGATATTGATAATGATGATGATGATGATGACGATGATGATGATGATGATGATGATGATGATGATGATGATGATGATGATGACGATGATGATGATAACGACAACGATGACGTTGATAATAATGATGATGACGATGATGATGGTGATGATGATGATGAGGATGATGAAGACGATGACGACAATGATGTTTATAATGAGGATGATGATGACGATGATGATGATAATGACAACGACGATGATGATGATAATGATGATGATGACGATGACAACGGCAATGGTGATGATAATGTTGATGAAGATCATGATAATCACGAGGATGGTGATGAAATCGGTGATGATGATAATAATAACAATGAGGAGGAGATGGAGGTAGGGAAGGATGACAGTAAGAGAGATAATGGTATTCATGATAGTACTGCTGCTGCTGTTGCTAATGACAACAATAATTGCTGCATTGCTATGGGATATTTTTCACTTACTTCAATATCTAAAAAATAATAAAACTTGTTTTTTGTTTTTTTTTTATGCATTTTATGTTATTTTTATGTTTTGTTCAGGTTTCATTTAATTTATATCATTTTTTTTTATTTCCCACAATTCTTTCTTTCCTGATTTTTAGCATATTTAATTCTTTTTGTTTCTTTTGAATTAATTTTGCATTTATTCATCTTTTTTTTTATTTTCATCTTGTAAATATCAAGATTTTTAAACACCGTTTAAGAAGCAATTATAACAAACGAGGTAATTTGTATATCTCACACTCACTCACACACACGCACACTCTTTTACTTGTTTCCATCATTTAACTGTGGCCATGCTGGAGCACCACCTTTAGTTGAGCAAATCAACTCCAGGACTTATTCTTTGTAAGCCTAGTCCTTATTCTATCAGTCTCTTTTACTGAACTGCTAAGTTACGGGGACGTAAACACACCAGCATCAATTGTCAAGTGATGTTGTGGGGACAAACAGGCACACAAACATATACACACACATACATATACAATGGGCTTCTTTCAGTTTCCATCAACCAAATCCACTCACTAGGCTTTGGTCAGCCCGAAGCTATAGTAGCAGACACTTTCCCAAGGTGCCATGCAGTGGGACTGAACCCAGGACCATGTGGTTGGTAAGCAAACTACTTACCACACAGCCACGCCTGCACCTATATGCCTATATACATACATTTGTATCGATCAAAAATCAATGGAAATTGTAGTTGTGATACCAGTACCGGTGGCACGTAAAAAGATCCATCTGAATGTGGTCGTTGCCAGCACCACCTCGACTGGCCACCATGACGGGGGCAAGTAAAAAGCACCAACCGATTGTGGCCATTGCCAGCCTCGCATGGCACCCATGCCGGTGGCACGTAGAAAGCACCCACTACACTCACGGAAAGGTTGGCGTTAGGAAGGGCATTCAGCTGTAGAAATACTGCCAGATCAGATTGGAGCATGGTGCAGCCTCCTGGCTTCCCAGAACCCGGTCGAACCGTCCAATTCATGCTAGCATGGAAAACGGACGTTAAATGATGATGATGATGGTGATGATATATATATATATATATATTAAACAAAGACTATTATCCTCAATCTCACGGGATAGCCATGACAATGATAGTATGTTTATTATATATATACTTATATATATATACATATATGTACATGTATGTATATATAATTATTTATATATATATATATATATATATATATATATATTTAATCATGTGTGTGTTTATGTATATATATTTATTTATGCACGTGCAAACATATACACATCTATATATGTATATGCAGGTTTCTGTTTTAAAATTTAAACAATTAATTTTAAATATGCAAAAAGTATTTTAAAGAAGCTTGAAAGAAAATGAAAACCATTTTTCTGAAGAAGTAATAATAAAAGAAAAACAACAATGAAAATAAATATAAGAAAAGTGATACTTGAAATAAAAATGAAAACTTCGAGACATGAATCATACTAACACATGAAAACACACACACACACACACACACACACACACACACACACACACACACACACACATTATTCTCATTATTGTAATTGACATTGATTGTCATTGGCAATTTAACATTTCCATTCCATACTGGCAAGGGCCGAACAGGTTATTTTTACTCTGCTAGATGGGATAAAATATCGCATTTGTCTTGTTGGTTTCATTATTAGGCTTTGATTCCATGGTTGGATGGACCTTCCTGATGCTAACCACTTAACAGACTGTATACACAGCATTTTGTTCCTGGCAGAATCAGAAGAGAGCTGAACTTCACACATAAACCAAAACAACAAAACATATTTAACAAACTGAATGAATAACACCTGCATATATATACATATATATACATGATAGATCGTTAGCCACTACACACATTTTTTTCTCTCCTTGTTTTTTCTGTGTCCCTTTCTGTAGAAGAGTGTAGGCTCAAAACGTAAAAGACTTTTTCTATTCCTGAGCGTTATACTAATACATCTGTTTGTTTTGTACACCACCTGTCTTCATCTTATGTTTTTTTTTCGTAACCTCTCCCTACATATATATATATATATATATATATATATATAAGATATTCCCAGCATGTGCATTCATTTAGATTCAGGGACAGAGAGAACTTTCCTGTCACGCTTTCTCTGGAGACTTCATCACATCTGAGATGAAACACTCAGCATCAAGTGGACTATTATCAACAGGGCACCACCATATCCAGTCGGTGTCCCTAATTGCCAGCCGTGCCTCCAAGAAAATCTGCATATCATCTGTCAACATGCAGTATCCATCAACAAGAAATATGTGGTAGCATCTTGTTGTCACCAGATGTACATGCTTCTGGTAAATTTCAGGTCACTGGTTACCGACAATCCAGATGTACCTACTTAGTGCCATCCACCCCTGGTACCACCTGCACCAAAGTCACCATCACAAATTAACCCCCATGAACAGTATTGCAAATCACCAAACCCCTGCACTTCTCCATACCTGTCTACCAACGTTCTCTCACCCCCTTCTACATCATCCGTTGTGCATAACCACACAAGTATATGCATGTGTGTCTGTACATGACTGCATATATGCATCTGCTCACTGTATACATGCATACAGATGTGTGTGCATGGGTGTATGCAGGTGTTCATGCATGCATGCCCATATACATGTGCACCTCTGTGTGTGTGCATGTGCTCATGTGCATATGTTCATGGAGGTAAATGTGTGCATGTGTGTATGTATGTGTGTGTGTATACTTGCATGCTTGTGTGTGCATGTGTAACTTCATGTGTGTGTGTTGCACACGTATGGATCTGTGAATGTGCATCTAAGCACACACACACACTCATATAAGTATGGATGCATACACATAGATACATGGGCATATACATGTACATGTATACATATATACCCCAACATCTACTGCCCCTACTTACTCCTCCCCGACCAAACGACTGGTATCTTGTCCATCACGCAGTCTATTTCCTGTTCATCACATGGTCAAGTTCCTATTCACCATGCAGTATTTTCCAACTAATTGTTGCTACTGAAATACTAACATCAAACCGCTATACCATGTGACCTTTCTCGACCACTCACAGGCTAACATCCAGTTGTAAACGTTGACTCTCTTCAGTTAAACTCTCATTCAGACCCCAGAGGCTGAAGACTAGCAATGCACTTGAAACTCAGAGTACCAAGAAGTCTGAATCAAACTGTTTTGATCTATACATGTAACTCCCTAAAAATGTGTTGAGTTCCCTTCTTTCATTTGTCTACTTGCATATCTATCTATCTACATATATATATATATATATATATATAAAATAATGGGGAAATTGTATAAATGGATAATGTGTAAAGCGCCATCACAGATTAGCTTACCTGTTGTCATCCATAGATTTACTGCAGGAACTTCGTAGTGGCAGTTGGGGTAACTGTATTAATAAAATAGGAGATGGAATGTGTAATAGACTTTATTGGGTACAACACATGTCTCGACCTGTTCTGGGTCTCTTCAGGTACATCAATAAAAAGTCTCCCTAGAGATTTCTTGAGTCAGTTTACGTACCGCTATATGTCCATCAAATTCGAGAATGAGTAAAATCAGGGAAAAATTATTGAAATGCAAAATATTCAAATATGAACGTGGAAATTATACATTCTAGTTTAAAGAAAATGACATAGATGTATAAGTATATATATAGAGAGAGAGTGGTTGTATACTGTCAACTTAACGTGACAGTTCTGTATGGGAATTACACCACTGCTGTTTAGCCCTAGGAAGCATCGAACGCTTCCTGTCGGCTTTGACACATTTTCTGTGTCCATGTGTCAATGTGTCAATGTGTCAATGTGTCAAAGTGTCAATGTGTCAAAGCCGACAGGAAACGTTCGATGCTTCCTAGGGCTAAACAGCGGTGGTATAATTCCCATACAGGACTGTCACGTTAAGTTGACAGTATACAACCACTCTATGGCTCCACCACTGCTCATGCCTCTTTGAGACATTTAGAAATTTAATATTTCTGATATATATATATATATGTATATATTGTATACACACACATTATGAACTTGTATCAGTTTCCTTTACAAGCCATTAGTTATATTGGGGCTACAGTAGAAAACACTGGCCCATGATGCCATACAGTTGAACTGAAACCAAAGCCAACTGGTTGAGAAATGCACTCTTTCTATACAAATCCATATATATATATACATATGCATAGACACACACACACGTTATATTTGTGTAATGTTTATTTTTTTGCTTTTAATTAATTCTGTTAAATAGTCATTAATTGATTAGTTTAATTAGCACTAATTTATTGTTTATTCTTTTTAAATGTTCTTTTCAATAAAAAGGAGGACAAATGAAGAAAGAAACTTAGTTATAATTGCATAATTACTTAAATTTAGATAACACCATATGTTATCTAAGTAAACATAGACTCCTCATCATTAGCTGATGTATTGGAAATCATTGTGGTTTTGACACCAAGTTGTAGCATTCTATTGAACCATGACAACAGTATGAAAAAAACTCTATATTTAAATGCAGCTTGGATATTGTTCGACATAATAGCAAAAAGATAAAAAAACAATCATGTGCTTGTGATAGAAGATATACTCTCTTCAAGTAAGTTACGTACCTTTCCAAATTAACAGCGACATAAAAAGGTATGTATCTATAAGCAACCAGGAATAACAAAAATAATCTACTGGATTTGAATTGATGCGGTGTAAACAGAAATAACAGCTTGTCTTTTTATTATTTGATTTTGTACGAAAGTGTTTCGGAAACGAAATGAAAATGATAATTGAGCTTTATTGATCTATGATAGCTTCTCTCCTAAAAGTTGAAGTTTTCAAACCAAACCAAAATTACAGCAGTGTCTTTTTTACTTTCGAATCAATGTCAGCACTTTGCAAATTACTATTGACGAAGCACCAGTTAAGTCAAGAATTTGAACCTAGAAAAATCATAGCACATACCACAAGTCATCTCTTCTGATACTCTTACAGTTCTAACATTCATTATTCTGGACTGTTACTTTATTTCTTGACCTGTTAAAGGTTGAAAAGACAAGATGATCATGCTGGGATTTGAACTCAAAACATAGAGAACTACTAGAAATGCTGCAAGGTATCCCATAATGTATTCTATGCTTTTACTACCTTTCCAATTCCCTGTGTTAATTGTTTTTTTTGGTCTCATTATCTTCACGAGGTGTTCATGATGTGATGTCCATGTTCACAACTTATTGGAGAGCATTAAAAATGTCAGCGAAGTGAAATAATTATGTCTGGGATTCACTAATGTCTTGCAGTCTTCATTCAACTGGAACTTGCTTCATATATTCTCAGTTATCTCCACTTTTTTATTTGTTTGTTTGTTTGTGTGTGTGTGTGTTATTTAGTTAATGGCCCTAATATATAAGCAGCTCCCATGAAGAAGCCAAGTTCTGAACAAACACAACACAACTGATTAGAGAAGCATATCTAGCAAATGGAATATTTCAACATGTTCTGTGTATTGATATGTGAACGGGTAGCTGGCTGTGTGTGCATGTGAGTGTGCACGCACATATGTGTGTGTGTGTGTGTGTAAACAGCAAATATTGAAACCATTAGACATGATTAAAGCATCGTACAGAAGAATGTATTTCTATGATTCTCTTGTTTTATTTTTCACAAAGGATTTAAGTAACATAATGAGCCGTTAATAATTGATACATAGTTCTGTAGTTCTTCAGATCATTTTTGCTTTCCTGTTCATGTCAGCACAGGCTGGAGTATCACCTTCATATTTTTTAATACTCATTTCAGCTAAAAAGAAAAAGTGTTATCGCATAGTTTATATAATTTATGTTAACATATCATATATTAGGCCATGTTGATTTTCATTTCTCTGTTGCTTTTTCTTCTTTTGTCACACTAGAAAGTATGCAATGACAGAGAAAGAAAAGTGAGAGAGAGAGAGAGAGAAATAGAAAGAGAGAGAGATTATAAAAAGAAACAGATGAAAGAGATATGCAGATACATAAATAGATAAACAGACATTTCTTTACCCAAGGTTGAGTTTACATGAGTCACTACTCAGAATTTTCTAATAAGACAAACAACAACCCTAGAGAGCAACACCACTCACTCTAGCCTTCCCTATGTACCTCTGACATCCATCTCTGTCACTGTACATCTCTTTTCCTCCCCTCACTCTCCCATCCCCACACATTATCTACCATTTTATCATAATTTTGCTGCTCACCATACTTCCTCTGCTGCCACTTGACTCTTTCTCCTTGAATCACTCCTATTTCTTTCACCTCCCACCCCCACACTAATATTCACCATCACCCACATCTCCCGTCTCCATCTTTGTGCTATTCACCCAACACCCATATCTGACCATTTGTCGCTCACCTCTCCCATTCTACAGAACTTATCCACCTACATTTCCCAATCTTCTGTCCATATTTTCTCTTATGCTCACATTCACATATCTTGAAAGTTTTATCTAACAATACATCAGAAGCCTTCCTCGTCTTCTTTCCAACTGCTCTCACCCATATCTAATTCAAGATACCTGGGTATTGCTTCTATAGCATAACATCCCTCTGTGCCTACCCCTCCATCTTATTTTAGCATCTCAACATTTTGCATTGAGCCATTTCCCCCTCTAACCCTAGCTCTTGCATTTAAGGGCTGCTTTTTATCTTTGTATTGTGAGACACTTGGTGACCTCACTAGTGCCAGAGTCACAGAAAAAGCATCTGGCTTGCTCTGTAGGGTGACTGATATAAGAGAATGCAACCAGCCACAGAAACTATGCCACGACAGACACTGGTGCTTGAGGTTGGTGCATCCAGGTTGTTGAAATCCTGTCAAACTGTCCGTCCCACACCACCATGGAAAATGAGCATTAAATAATGATGCTGATACTGATGACGATGATGATGCAGATGATGATATAAATATAAATACAAGTATGTATATATATATGTGTATATATATATATATATATATATATATATATATATATATATCTATACAATATGTTACATTACTCGGTAGTCAAGATAAAACTCTGAGTTTCAGATGCCGAAGTGGAAATCCACAACACCATCTCTTCGGTTATCTGGCTATTTGAAAACGTTATGAAAAAATACCGTTAAAAATGAAGGGAAATTACTCTGTTATAACTCTGCTTTGCCTGCGTACTTATACGTCGCTCGCATTTTTCGTCATAAAAATTATATAAAAATACATAAAAATATATAAAAATATATAAAAATATATAAAATCTTCTTGGGACATAACACAGAAAGCATGTTCTATCCGTTTTCTTTAGGGGACCAAAAACGTAACAGAAATTTAGTCACATGTGGGCATGATCCGAAAAGCTCTGTCCTTGTATTTAGACATGTGGTAGGGTCTAAGCTGCTTTTCCAGATAAGCCATCTCTCCATGTCGCATAAACCGCACCTTCCGCTGCCGTTAGTATAGGGCTTACATCTGGCCAAAATCTTCCATTGTATGTTATAATCGACACCTTTATCTCTTAAAGACCAATATGATTGGATAATTGTGTCGCTTTTCTTTTGTTCCAGTGCCTAAAGCTCAAAGTGTGGTTATTGAACCTGGCCTTGAAATTACCCTCTGTCCCAGGCCCCCACGCATTCTTTTCGTCGAAACGGTGTCTTTAGTAGTTATAGAGTTTACGGTAACTTCAATATGATGGTCTTGGACATGCAAGCTCCATTTAGCGGGCACAATTCTTTATTCCTGCATGAACAGCTGTTTTCTTCTTGTGTTTTTTGTATGTTATGATTGATTATGTTTTTAAAATTGGTAGTTGAACTAAAACTAATTTTTAAATTGTGTCTATTGAAGAGTTTCCTATAAGCATGGTTAACTGGAAAATGTCTATCTATCAGTGCTAGGAAATATTTACCTATATTGAAGGCCACCTCGGGTGAGTAAGGGGGCGTAAACCAGATGACCTCCTATTTCTATTATTCCTTTTCCTTATTGTTGGGCTGGTGATAGGTGTATATTTTATTTTTTCGCTAAAACCACTATCTTTTAAAGCTTTATTATAAACTGGGGCAACGCTATTGAAGATGTCCTCATTAGATGAGAGGCTAGAAATCCTCTTACTAATATTTTTAACTAAATTTTTGAATACTATAGGGGGATGGCATGAACCTACATTAATATAACTTAGTCTATCATTGGGCTTCCTATAAGGCTTATAAATATTATTATTAAGATCTAAGGAAACGTCTAAGAAATTGACAACCGTCAGGTTAGTGTCTATAGTTATACTAAGTCCGAAGTGTTTCATTAACTGGATAATATCCTTCCTAAAACGATCTTGTGCTGGTCCATTTGTATTAGCTGTTAAGGCGAGGGCATCATCTTTGTAGATAGCGAACTGTACGTTAGGGAATGTCTTACCGAAGGTATCTGAGAAAGAGTCCAATTAGATCACAGATGCCTGCCCCATCATATGAACCCATGCTCATCGAAAGCGCCCTCCGTGTCGGTGGTTTTTACCCACTTGGCATTCTCACTGAAAGTAATTCTTTTCTAGCATGGAAGATTATATCCTTATCATTGGTACTATTTCTATGAAGTCACTAGCGAAGATTAGGGCTTTATCTAGCAGTTCTTTAGAGATAGAGCATAAAAATCAACAATATCGAATTGTGTAAACCTCGCTTTTTCTTATTCTTAATAGCTTTAAACCAGTCAACTACGACTTCTATACTATTGGACATTGCACTAGCCTAGTATCGGTCTTATTTCGTATTTATTTATCTAAATTTCTTTGCTAATATCCCTAGTTCCTGACTTGGCTGGGTTGATAAGCCTACATTTAGGGTTGAAAGGAGTTTTCTTTGTGGTCTTTAAGTAATAAGGCCTCTTTTTGGGGGAGGGTTTCTATTTTTTTATCTAATTTAAGTTAGCGGCGATGACGCTAGCTTCTTTATTAATTTCGTTATATGTATGTGCCCTAGCCTTAGTATAATTATTAATGATCTGTTTTGTGTAAGAGTTGTGTGTATTTGCTGTTATCTACCAGGTATAAGTTCTTGGTTTTATCCGAAAAAAGGCTTTTTTCTTGGAGCTTTTTATATGATCATATCTTTTTTCATTTATGTTGGAAATTGTTAAAAGACTTACGAAACTTTATTTTGCTCATGATCTTCAGCAGGTCCGCTTCGAAATCTTCCAAGCCTTTAATCCTAGGAGGGAATTTTTTGGATTTTATCCGATAGCAAATGTTTTCTATGATTGTGTTCGCTTCTGTGTCAAAAAGAAAGCCTTTCCACCATACGCTTAATTACATCAGTAATTTTTTGCAGAAGTTTCTTAGAGTAAAAATCCCATCAAGGATTAACAGCTAATACAAATGGACCAGCACAAGATCGTTTTAGGAAGGATATTATCCAGTTAATGAAACACTTCGGACTTAGTATAACTATAGACACTAACCTGACGGTTGTCAATTTCTTAGACGTTTCCTTAGATCTTAATAATAATATTTATAAGCCTTATAGGAAGCCCAATGATAGACTAAGTTATATTAATGTAGGTTCATGCCATCCCCCTATAGTATTCAAAAATTTAGTTAAAAATATTAGTAAGAGGATTTCTAGCCTCTCATCTAATGAGGACATCTTCAATAGCGTTGCCCCAGTTTATAATAAAGCTTTAAAAGATAGTGGTTTTAGCGAAAAAATAAA
>NC_043009.1:31361862-31384362 GCF_006345805.1 Octopus sinensis | reverse complement strand
ACACTACACTTGATATTGCTGTTGATGTTGAGAGCTGCTCAGATTTTCTCTCCTGTTCACCATCACCATCATCATCACCATCATCACCAATGAGAACACTAACGCCACCAACACCATCACCTTTAGCACTACCACTAGCACCACCAATATCTTCATTATTACGATCACATTCATATAAGGACCAGAAGAGGCAGCTTCTACTTGGTCCCTTGAAATCAGCAAAATTCCCCTAACATCTGTGATTTGCAAAGGACCCTGTATATGGTCATTTTTTCCTGCTAGATATAGAAACCAATTCTTCCTTCAATCACACAATATTGTTTTTTTAAAACATACTTCACCTAATCTGTTCCTAGATACAATGTGTCTCTAAAGAATTGGATGGGCATGTTTGGAATGTCTCTGATCCGTGATATATATATAATCAGTGAAAAAAGCGTAGTTTCTAGAATAACCTATCTTTTATCATTTATCGGTTTTATTTATTAGACTGCAACCATGCTGGGGCACCACTTTGCAGAATTTTAGTCGAAGGAATCAGCCTAGTATTTATCTTTTTTTGTAAGCCTGATACTTATTCTATCGATCATTTTTGTTGAACTGCTAAGTTGTGAGAATATTTTGATGGAAGACAGAAAAGAAAGAGGATGGATAAGTTTCTTCACACTGTCACATGATATCAACCCAAGACAACACAAACACACACACACACACATATATAAGGAGCACTCCATCAATTACAACAATGAGGGTCCCAGCTGATATGACAATGGAACAGCTTGCTTGTGAAATTAACATGCAAGTGGCTGAGAAACCCACAGACATGTGTACCCTTAACATAGTTGTTAGGCAGACTCAGTGTTACAAGGCTGGCCCTTTGAAATACACACACTACTCATTTTTGCCAGCTGAGTGGACTGGAGCAATGGGAAAATAAAAGTGTCTTGCTCAAGGACACAATGCGTCACTGGGAATTGAACTCACAATCTTATGATCGTGAGCCAAATGCCCTAACCACTAAGCCATGTGCCTTATATATATATATATATATATATATATATATATCATCATCATCATCGTTTAACGTCCACTTTCCATGCTAGCATGGGTTGGACGATTTGTCTGAGGACTGGCCAGCCAGATGGCTGCACCAGGCTCCAATCTTGATCTGGCAGAGTTTCTACAGCTGGATGCCCTTCCTAATGCCAGCCACTCCGAGAGTGTAGTGGGTGCTTTTACATGCCACCGGCACAGGGGCCAGTCAGGTGGTATTGGCAACGGCCACGATATATATATATATATATATATGTATATAGAGAGAGAGAGAGAGAGAGATAGAGAGAGATAGATAGATAGATAGATAGATAGATAGAGAGATAGATAGATAGAGATAGATAGATAGATAGATAGATAGAGAGTAACAATGAGGAAATTCAAACCTCTATATAGGGATATTTATCCAAGATACACTAGTTTAATATATTAAATTTTGAAAAGATAATTCTTCAATGAATATATTATACAGAATATCATAAGATATCAAAGATTTTTATTGAGTTAGAAAACAGAGAGATGTATCCTAATTTAATCCTTATTCTCCTCTGAACATCCTGATGATATCCTTTATAAGGTATTTAAAATGCAAAATTATATATTTATATGTGTTTTGTAATTTTAATCTTATTTGTGAAAGGAAGCAATTGTTGGTGAATATGTTGATTAATTAATGAATTAATATGTATCCATTAGATCTCTCTGTTTTCTAACTCAACACACACATATATATATATATATATATATGTGTGTGTGTGTGTGTGTGTGTGTGTGTGTGAGAGTATGTGTGGGTTTTTTTTTGTGTGTGTGTGTGTAAGGAAAATAAGACAATGCTAAAATAATTTTATCATTATGTACTAGTTTCAGTCTTTTTGACTTTTTCAATTGAGAGAAAACAAGAAATAACAATTAAATTGAAGAAAAAAATTAAATGAAATCTTTTGTAAATATTTCCATAGGTAGGACATTTTCCTTTTTTCTGTGTCTCTCTCTCTTTTCCTTTGTGAAGGCTCAGTAGGTAGCAACAGATCTGAAGAAATAGTGTCTACAGGTGCAGAGAAATGTTGGTTCTGAAGTTTGATGGTTTAAGACAGAAAAAAGGAAAATGTCCTAGCTATTTGAAGACTATGGAAATATTTACAAAAGTTGAAAAGGCTGAAACTGGTACAAAATGTATTTCATGATAAAATTATTTTTGGAATTTTCTACCTTGTCTTAGTAGAACAACTTGTCTATAGTAGAAGTCTATAGTAGAAGAACTTGCCTAAGGTGCACTACAGTGGAATTGAACCTGAGTACATGTATTTAGGAAGTGAACTTCTTAACAACACTGCACTCAATAGTTTATATTGCATCATCTGAAATGTATAATGTGTTAGATTAGAGATCACAGTGGAACTTCAGCTGTTGAGATGGCAAAGAGATTTCCAAAAGCATTTACCTCGTCACTAAAACTGAATTGCTTACAACTAGCATTGCAAAACAAATTTTAAATTTGCTGTACTTCCTGCACTGTGATGTCTACTAATTGTATGTATGTGTGTATATGTATGAGTATGTATGTATGTATATGTGTGTATGTATGTGTGTGTGTATATGTATGTATGTGTGTGTATGTATATATGTATGTGTGTGAGTATATATGTATGTGTGTATGTATGTATGTATGTGTGTATATATATGTATGTGTGAGTATGTATGTATGTGTGTATTATGTATGTGTGTATGTATGTACGTATGTATGTGTATATGTATGCATGTATGTATGTATATATATATATATATATATATATATATATGTATGTATATATGTGTATGCATATTTGTTTTTATATATTAACATGTACATACATCTACATATACATATATATCATATATCACAATCTCTCACACTTCTTCTCTCTCTCTCTCTCTGTTCCTACACACACAAACATATATATATATATATGTATGTATGTATATCTGGGGAACAGATATTAAAACTGATGATGATGATATGTATGCATATATATATATATATACACACATACACACACACTGTAATTATGTATACATACATACCACATGCATATATGTACGTATACCTGTATTTACGCAGCTCTGTATTCTCGTCTTCATACATACGACTAAATATAAAAGTGTATATGTGCATGTCTGTCTATGTGTATATATATATATATATATGTTTGTGACTTGATGTGTGTGTGTGAGATGTGTATGTGTATGTATGTGTGTGTGTGTGTGGTTATGTGGAAATATATTCATGAGTTAATTCTGTACAAGAATTAATCAATCTTTAAAATATTGTGAACAAAACCAAAATAAAAATACAAGAGAGAATATTGAAGAGAAGGAAAAAAAAACCTTTTTGTTTTTTTATTTTACATCCAATCTAAAATTTGATTTAACTTCGCTGCCAGATTAGCGCTACCATTGTTTCTTAAAGAGGATTAATTGTTCAAGCTACTAACTAAAAAAATAAATAAACAAAAATTAAAAAAATATGGTTTTAAGTTTCAATTCTAAAATAAATAGCTATCAGATAGTTTAATCTGAATTCCATGTTATTTTTGTTTTTACTTTTAAAACATAGTGGTTATCTTTCCTTCATGTTATGCTTTTTCTATTTCTATTTTGATTAATAAAATTTTCTTTCAATTTTGTTCTGATTGTTTTCCATTTGCTGTTTAAATAAACAACATAGAACCACATCTCCACTCGACTTATTTAGATGTTATTGCTATAATTTCATGTTGTCAGATTTTCGCAAGTTTTTATTAGAAACGTGAACGAAACAACTGAAAATTCAGTGAAAGATTAATATAAGACTTAATAAATCTCTAGCATGTATTTTCGGTTCCAGTATAGCACAGTTATATGTTTACCGTTTTTGTATAATTAAACATAAAAAAGGAAGGAAAACCATGTTTTGCTACCTTCGTTTCGGTCTTCATTCTGAAATTTGGTTCTAACCATCAACATATGCTTAATCAATATATGTGTTTAATTATTATTTAAATATTTGATGATTATATTTAGTAAACCAATATAATGTAGGCAAAAAAATAATAATGTAGAAATGGCAGAAACATGAAAATGTGCCACAGGGTATTTCAAAATATTTGGTTGTTGATGTTTAGTTCCTTGACCAGTTCTGATGAAAGGAAGAGAGGGAACAACAGGCAACGTGAATACCTGGTTGAGTCGCTTGCAAGAGAGTAGACCCCATTGAGGACACCCAAGTCAGGGCCATCTTAACCCTGTTAAAGTCCACAAAGAAAAGCAATAGGAATCTACTGAGACCTATAGTATATACTTATTGACAACCAATCATAGTGTGTGGAAATTAGCATTGGCCTCTAGATCTAAGAGGCTTCTGTGCAACAACTCTTTGTGCCCCTAACTTAAGATGTTACTGATTCAAGAACAAGATTGTAGATTTCAACTGGGCCCATTTAATGTCAAAAGCTCAGTAACTCAGTAGGCAAAAAGTCAGAATACAACAAGGTATCCTATCCATTGTTCTGCAAATTCTATCCATCAAACCTCACACACACACACATACTGAGTAAACATGTTTTATCAACCCTGAATGAATAAAATGTAAAGTAAGCATTAGTGAGATTTGGATCCGTAGCACAGACAGCAAGAAACTATGACCAACGACCAAAGATATTTCAACCATGACCATCATATCTTTTGCTACATATCTAGGACAACATTGTCCAAAGTCTCACTCTTTTATTTTAGAAACAGTAGCATGTGAGTTTAAGGAATTTGGGTGCTATTTCTAGCATGTCAAATGACCATATACAGGCTCTTTCATTGGCCAAATATTTAGTTTAGTGTTTTGACATCTTGAGTTCAAATTGAACTTCTTTCAAGCTTGCCTCTTGTCACCTTCAATGTTAATAAAATATGTATAACTTAGTGCATGAATTACTGTGCATCTTTTCCTATAAAAGATATTTTTGTGAATCATTAAGTCTCACAAGACACAGATTATATTTAATTATAGAAAACTGATGCCGTGGATATTGTGTAGAAGTCTTATTTCATATGTTTAAGCATCACCTCAGGCCCTGTTTGCTACTTTTATACCATTAACTTTCCTACCACAGCAGATACCACTTCAATCTTGTTAAATTATTGTTTCACATAAACAGATTAGTGATACTTATTTCAGCAAATCTTCTTTAGCGATAACAGATTATATTATCTGATGTTTGATGGTTTTCCTTCTGTCTTTGAGATGCTACTTTGCTCTGTCATCAGTATTAACCATTTCGATACCATTCACCCCTGATTCTCTGAAACAAAACTGCTTCTTTTAAAATTATGAAGTGTTTAAATTAAACAATAAAAGCAAGTTTCGGTTTTAAAGTGTTTTAAAGTTAATTTAAATTTTGAGTGTTTTAAATTTATTCATTCCAATATATTGTTGAGTCTGTATCTTTTGTTTTGTGTCATTCCAAATTAGGAATTTGATATGGAAAACCGAATTTTACTGGAATTGTTATACATTCTAGATTATTTTCTAAACTAATTGAAACACACATAAAAAAGATTTAATTTGAAATATAGCCACCAAAGTGTTTTAAAAATATTCTATTTTTGTCAACCACTTTGCTCACAAGACATTGATTAGTTTGATACCATGGTAGAAGACACCTGTCTACAGTTCCACACAGCAGAAACAAACTTTGATCCACGTGGTTCCACAGCGAACTTCTAAAACTCTTGAACCAAGCCTGCACCTATATATATATATATATATATATATATATGGTATGGTTATCTTCATACATTTAGAAAGAGAAATAAAGCAAAAACATGCCTCTCCATGATGTTCTTGGGAGTTGAAGACCAAAAATGTTGATTTTCATTTAATATGGAGCATCAATAAACATGCTAAGCTGTTTGTTAATGACAGATATGGTTGTAATCTCAGCAAGAAATTTAAAATACACATGTCAAGTTATTAACAGATCAAATGAATTAAGGATCAAATGTCTGCATTCTATGCAGAGAACTTTCTTATTATTTAAAGCAATTCTATAAAGTCTTACCTGGCTGCTTCATATATATATCTATAACCTTACGATATACAGATAAATTACTAGCAATAACTTTCATGCCTTGTATTTAGGCAGCCCAGTGTATTTTAACACTATTATGCACATAAATGATCGTATTTAAGCTACTTTTCCTTGCTCTTAGTTCTAACGGTAGGTACTAATGACTCTAAGTTCATATAATTCAATTTTATAACCTTATTCAATTTGCATCAAGCCTTAGGTGTTGTTATTTTTATATTGGCTTTCTCTGAACTAGTTACAGAGTTTAGAACTGTTTATAATCTGTTATAATCCTGTAAGTTCTTTTGATATATAGAAGCATTTATAGCCTTTACTATTCTTTATAATTCTTATAAACTCTTTTAGCATTTTCTTATTTTCCTCAACAATTTGAAATTATTATAATAACTATTCAACTATCTACTGAATTTATTTGATTTTACTTAATTTTCTTCATTCTTAATAATATTGCGACACTTCTGGTTAACCGAACTGTTAAGTTTCATGGATTTTAGTTTTCTTTACTGGGAATATTGGTCCTGGCTTTCCTTCTGCTTTAATTCTGGCCTTTCAGTTTTTAACTTCTTTGCAGCTAAATAACAGAACTCTATAAATTTTGATATTTAACTGACATAAATTTATAAATTTATTTTGCCAATGATTAATGCCTAAACTGCTTTCATTAGCCTATCATACACATTTATTTGTTTATACTAAATATATTTTCTCTCTTTGATCAATTCTGTTCTGTTCCTGTGTCTGTATTTACAGGTTATGATTGCACTTCTTCCTCTCCTTCTTGTATCTTCTCTGAAATTTTAATGGGACCTTTGCTAATCTGCATTTTCTTTAATTATTCTGAAAGAATTATAATTAGCAGGATCTCCATTAATTAAAGCTAATATACATTAGTTCTGCAATAATTAAATGTAATTAAGATTAAATCAGTAAATGAATAAATAATGCTGAAATTTATCAACCATGCCACACTTTAATGCACTTCTTTATAAAACAAAAGGACCGAGTTCAATGGTCCTTTTAGTACAACATCAGCAGCTACCTTTGGGCGTATTTTGATAGAGTCCAATGTCATTCTTGGCACCAGCTATCTACCAGTATACAAGCATGTTAAGGCAGTGAGCTGGCAGAAATGTTAGCATGACAGGTGAAATGCTTACCAGTTTTTCATCTGTCTTTACATTCTGAGTTCAAATTCCACTGAGGTCGACTTTGCCTTTCATCCTTTTGGGGTGGATAAATTAAGTACCAGTCATGTACTGGCATCGATCTAATCGACTGGCTCCCTCCCCCAAAATTTCTGGCCTTGTGTCTGGAGTAGAAAAGTATACAAACATGTTTTGTTACAACCAGCCTTTATGAACAAGATTACTAAACTTGATAACATCTTTAGAATAGAAATACATTTAACTGTTCTTTAATTTACAATCAAATTTTGCTATCTACCCAAATGATTGAGAATTTGTAGATCTATCTACTTTACATTTCTTATATAAGTGAATAATACTGATCAGAGAAATTTCACTTGTTAAGAACCTGTTTAATTAATCAAGACATCACTGCTCACTTGTTTGTTTCGAAGCCTGATGAGCTGAGAGTTGCATAACACATTACATTATATTATGCATGTTATGCATACTGCATGCATGACTGTACCATGTTTACATCACAATAAAGACTCTTAACGAAACATTTGTAGCAATACCAGACAACCCATCTGCTTGGTTTTATAATGGTTTTATGGCATACTGAAGATTTTATTCATTGTAGGATACTTTTGGAAACTGCTAGAGTTATGGATTATGTAACAACTTCCCTTTACCAATGCATTCCCATCCCATACTATGATAATGGATTAATTAATTAATTAATTAATTAACTGTTAGCAGTCATTCTGTTTAGCCAATGATTGTGGTGTGCTTCACTTTATACATACATATATCAATATATACACACACATATATATGTATACATATATGTATGTATCTATCTATTTATCTCTCTATTTATCTATCTATCTATCCATACATGTGTATGTATGTAAGTATTTATGCATGTATGTATGCATGTATCTATCTATCTATCTATCTATCTATCTATCTATCTATCTATCTATCTATCTATCAGGTGTCCTGTACACATATATGCATGTATATATACATGTAGAGGTAGGTACGTACATATATATATGTATATATGCATATATTTTATTTATTTATTAATTTATTATATGACAGAATGCACGCATCCCCTTCTAAGTAAGATTGTTCTTAATATCTATCTATCTATATATATATATATACATATATATATGTATATATATATATCTAACTATTTATCTATCTATAAATGATTAGCTTCTTTCAGTTTCTGCCAATCAAATTCACTCGCATGGCTTTGGTTGGCCTAGGGCTATAATAGGGATCACTTGTCTGAAGCATTGTACAGCAGAACTAAACCTGAAGCCATGTAGCCGGGGAGCAAACTTCTTAAGCACCCATGTCTCTTGTTACTTGAATTCCCATTATTTTCAATAGTCTGCAAGTGTTTTTTGGAGATTTCGTAAATATATTCGCACCCAAGATTTAATCATATAATCTGTGTTAAAGCAGACAGATGCTTGTCTGAGTCATGGATGCTGTGATCAAGTACATACACATTGACACAACTTGTAGAAGGATGATGCATTCTATTAAAGTGAAGATTAATTGCAGTTTTTATAGACTTTAAAGCTATATTTGACATTGTACAGAGAATGGTATTTTGGAAATCTCTTGAAGCTGAAGGAATTCTAAGCAAGATTATCTGATGTAAGCAACATTAAAGAAATCGTTCTGTTGCAGTATAAAAAATACAAAATTAAAACTCAAACATGCATTTAATTTTCAATTGGAACAGGCATCAGACGTATGTTTCTTACATCTATTTTTTTTTTTTACCCCAAAATAGTGATAAGTGTCATGATGAAGTGTTCAGCTTCAAGCAGAATATACAATTTAGTCAGAATGGTTATGTCATTATGTCATCAATATTATTTTTGCTGACTGAAGTGCAATTTCTGCTGGCATACACTTATTCCGAGATACCTAAGATATAGCTTCACAATTAAGTGTTAAATATCAACTAAACTTTCATAAATATACTGATCAAGATAATGGTATTGAGTTTTACAAACTTTGAACATTATAGACGACATGGGAAAAATAAGAAAATTTGGAAGAGAAAGAAAGAAAGAAAGACACAAACAAACAAAATAAACAGTTTTAATTACATGTTAGAAACTACAGCAATTTCATTTTTAAACTATGAGAACAATTTAGATAATGAATTCAGAGACAAATTAAATTATTTTCTCAAAATTCTTTATTTTCAATGATCATTAAAAATATATCTAATCTCTTTCTGCAGACAATATCACCTTTTTAACACAGAATATATTCCTAAGGGAACAATATACATAATTGAACATAGGAAAAACTAATCAATCATACCGAAAATCTCGTTTTTTTGTGTTAGAATACTCTTGCAAGAATCTAAATTTTCAATTTTCCTTTCATTAAACAATCTGTGAAATTTCATTTAAATTTATCTAAAATATAAAGCTTTATCATCTCTACAAAGAATAATTATGTTCTAAGATTTAAGATTTATTACTTCATTAAAAAAAATAAACTTGCCATAAAATGATTATATGTCTGGCTTTGCTATATCCATTTTAGTTCTTTATTAAGCAGTTCACATTGCTTTTTTTCTTCCCCCTCTATTACAATGGGTTGCACTGATAGGAAAGTCTAAAATGGGCAAATATTTAAAGGCTTATGTCAGAAGCTCATTCATAATTAAGTCGGGCAATGTTTTGAGAGTGGAATGTGGTAAGGAAACACGAAGTGAGAGCCTGCATTGTTTATTTGTGTGTATGTATATATCTATGTGTGTGTATGCCTGTAAGAAGGCACATATTTCAGGTATTAGGATGTGGGCTCATCATCATAAAACTGGATTAAAAACTTCAATGTCCCAGAATACCTTCTACCAATGAGATGGGTGTGTGTTATAAATGCACTGTCATAAGAGGAAGGAGTTGTTCTTATGTGACATACACAACAGTGACTAGTATATTTTCTGTTTGAAACTGCTGGGCCATATAAAGAATAAATATGTAAATCATCATTTATATATATGTATGTATACATATATCATTTGTGTGTGTGTGAGTAACAGGAGAGGTACAGGTGTCAATCCAATACAGCCGTTTCTGACAACACAATTAATTGATCAATGAAAACATTACATCATTATAATGAAACCGTTTCCATTAGATGAATTCACAAACTTCAAAATGAAGGACATTGAAAATGATTTAAAATAGTTTAAAATCCACGAATCAAAAACATTTACAATGATTCTGCTACTATTTCAGTTGACAAAATGCAGTCTATCAACTGAAATAGCAGAATCACTGTCAATGATGTAATGTTTTCATTAATCAATTAAAGGAGTCATTAGAATCCGGGCTGTAATGGATTGATACCTGTTCCTCTACTGTTCCTCATTTATATCTTATTCACCTGTCTTGGAATCTGCCCATCATAAATATTATGAGCAGTATATTTAATATAATGTACATGTCTGAATAGCACATGAGTGGATTTCTTCATTCAGCTGGGTCTAATTGTCTTCATACACTGCAAGAATATCAGTCAGCCGATAGTTAGGTACCAAATTTGGTATTTACATAATATAGTTGTTATTATGTTATTCCGACCTAACGAGGTGCCTCAATAACCTAATTCAACTGAATCTTACTTATATATATATATACATTTTTTTTGCTCCTTGTTTTTTCTGTGTACCTTTCTGTAGAAGAGTATAGGCTCGAAACGTAAAAGACTTTTTCTATTCCTGAGCATTATACTAATACATCTGTTTGTTTTGTACACCACCCGTCTTCGTCTTTTGTTTTTTTTGTAAACTCCCTATATATATATACATATATATATATATATACGTGTGTGTATATATATATATATATATATATACATACACACACACACAGACACACACTCACACACATGAATGTGTATGGGCAAGGTATATATAGGTGTGTGGGAGTGTTTATGCCTCCTTGTCTTGTCATTGCAGGATAATTGTAAGTGAAAGACATCTTCATAAAAGCAGTATGATGCTTCGTTTCCAAACTTGTTTGTAAAAATGTCTGGCCATGGGGAAATATTATATTACTTGGAAATATGTGACAGTTGATAACAAGAAGAGCATCCAGTCGTAGAAAATCTGCCTCGGCGAATTTCGTCTGACCCATGCAAACGTGGAAAGATGAATATTAAAATTGATGATAATGGTGATGACATATGGATGCATATGTATGTATCACATTAGCCATTCTCTCTAAAATGTCTATGATATATCAGGGTTACCATATTCTACAATGACTACGCTATATTTCATGTTCAGTACTCTCTAAATTGACTTTGGTATATCATGTTTTTCTTAGAATATTCTCTCATTCTAAACTTTGAAATTATATATTGTTTTTCATTTTTATTTTCATTTCACCTGATGGTTAGAAAAACGTTTTATTCCCCAAATGAAAATATAACATTGCTTTAAATTTTTTATATTATATTTGTTGTTGTTGATGTTGTTGCTATTGTTGTTGTTGTTATTATTATTGTTGTTGTTGTTGTATTTGCAAATGATATTTCTGCTGACACTCTCTTCTGTTTTGATTTATTCTCAACATGATTAATAGGAACAAAATACATTTTGAAAATTTTTCAAAACTATCTGAAAAGACAAGCAGCTATGAAAACCCTGTAGAAAATATTCCAATTTAATTTAGAAAAATAATGCGCCATGTTTATTTTCCTCTTTTTATGAAATTTTCTATTTAATTCTTAACTTCTACTAAAACTAAACAAACATCGAATTGCTTTAGTTTCCCCTGGTGCTTCTCTGGTATATCTTAGCTCTACGGCACATTTGGCGATTTAGTTTTTTTTTTCAAATCAATGGTAAATACAAAAACTTGACATTGAAACAAACAGAAAAAAAATGCATTTTATATACACTATATCTATTTATATATATTTATTTATATATATTTATATATACTATATTTATTTATATTTATTTATATATATTTATATATACTATATTTATTTATATATATTTATATATATTTATATATACTATATTATTTATATATATTTATATATATTTATATATACTATATTTATTTATATATTTATATATATTTATATATACTATATTTATTTATATATATTTATATATATTATATATACTATATTTATTTATATATATTTATATATTTATATATACTATATATATTTATATATATTTATATATACTATATTTATTTATGTACTTCTCAATGCTTACCTATATTTCTATTTCTCGCTTGTTGTACTCATATTTACGTGTTTGTCTGTTGTTTGTACTAATACACAGTGTTTATTTATTTGCTTCTTTCAAAATAATTCTTTCCTGTCCATTGGATAGAAAACAGCAGCAACTCGATGTTGTTATGGATTGTATGAAATCCTGTTTTCTTGTAACTAAATTGTCATGCATGTGCCATAGGATAAACAAAACACAGCAGCTGAAATCAGATTTGTTGGGTGTGTGTGTGTGTGTGTGTGTGTATGTGTTTGAGTGTGTGTATATGTGTGTGTGTATATGTGCATGTGTGTGTGCCTGAAAATACACAAATATATATGTATGTGTGTGTAGATATATATATATATATATATATATATATATATATATATATATATATATATATAAAGACATGTATACATACATACATATATATATATGTGTGTATGTATGCATACAGACACATACATGCATGCATATATATATATATATGCATACATATATATATACACATATATATACATATATATACATACATACGTATATATATATATATTACATGAATACATGTTAAAAGAATGAGAAACCGATTCCATGAAGAATTATTTCTGACAAAGGTATCAAATCACAAATCTATAGAAATGTATATAATCTTTGGTATTAGCACCATGGAGTCATAAAATGTAGAATTAATTCTGCTGGAATTGAAATATAAATTGATAGAGATAAAAATCAAAGAACATAATGCTGTGTCTTTCCATTTCCCATTTCCATTATTCCTTATTGTTTTAATCAGATTGTTTAATAGCTTTGACCCTGCCTCAAACCATTCATGCTGCTCTGAAACAAACTCCTTTCTTTTAACTGACCGAAATAAAACTTTCCATCAAAATTTCTTGCTAATTTATGTTCCAAACACCATCTTAACCCTTTAGCATTTAAGCCAAATATATCTGGCCCAAATATTCTACCTGTCCTATTATCAAACCAGTCAGATCCAGCCTCTCACACCTACCCTATGGAGGCATGTGGCTTAGTGGTTAGGGTGTTGGACTCATGATTGAAAGATTGTAGTTTCTATTCCTGGACTGGTCAACGCATTGCATTCTTGAACAAGATACTTCATTTCACGTTGCTCCAGTCCACTCACCTGGAAAATATGAGTAACCCTGCAAGAGACTGGTGTCTCATCCATGTGGGGAATTTATGCACCAGGAAACTAGGAAACCGGCGCTTATGAGTCAGTATGACTAGAGAAGGTAGCTTTATTTTTCTCACACCTATCCAATAATGCCATTCCAAATATGGCAGAAACGTTAGCATGCCGGATGAAATGCTTAGCAGTATTTCATCTGTCTTTACATTCTGAGTTCAAATTCCACTGATGTTGACTTTGCCTTTCATCATTTTGGAGTCAATAAATTAAGTACCAGTTGCATACTGAGGTCGATCTAATTGACTGGTCCCCTCCCCAAAAATTTCAGGCCCTGTGCTTAGAATGTCATTCCAAATATAAACAGTTACTCATTAAAATATCATAGCTACCAAGTAATGCATGACTCATTCAAAATAATATTAATAAATAAGCATGCCATCCGACCCTGAAAAGAGTTAATAATCTTTTCTACTCAAGGTACAAGGCCAGACATTTGAGGGGAGTGGGCTAGTCGATTAGATCAATGCCAATATGCAACTGGTATATATTTCATTGATCCCCGAAAGGATGAAAGGCAAATTTGACCTTAGTGGAATTTGAACTCAGAATGTAAAGACAAACGAAATACCACTAAGCATTTCGCCTGACGTGGCAGCGTTTCTGCCAGCTCACTGCCTTTAAAATAATCTTTTCTACCCTAGGCACAAGCCCTGAAATTTTTGGCACACTCTTGTTGCTTGTGTAAAAAGAAGCCTCTGTTTTGATAAACACTCACCTACGCATACATCATCATCATGATTGTTGTCATCATCATCATCATCATCTTCATCATTAACCACTTGTCGTCCAGGCAGGGATGGGTAATACAGTTTTGGCAGGATCCGATGAGCAGGAGGACCATGTCAAATCCAATGTCTGCTTTGGCATAATTACTACAGCAGAATGCGTTTCCTAATGCCAATCATTTTACAGAGTGTACTTGGTTCTTATTTCGAGACAATAGGATGAATGAACATGATACAAACATATCATCATCATCATCATCATCGATTAACGTCTGTTTTCCATGCTGGCATGGGTTGGACGGTTTGACTGAGGTCTGGAGAGCCAGCGGCTGCACCAGGCTCCAATCTGATCTCTCTCTTTCTCTCTCTCTATGTATGTATATATATATATATATATATATACAAAAAGGGTGAAATATAATTAATTTAATAAAATTAATAAATTTCACCTAGTAGTTTATCGGTATGGAAAAGACCATATTTGGTAAGGATTATATTAATTATAATAAAGGGTTAATTGCAACAAGGATTATATTAATTATAATAAAGGGTTAATTATAATAATATTATATATATATATATATATATATATAGGGCAAAGGTATATTAATTAGAGAGAAAACCTGTCTTTATATGTAGCAGAGGAACAGGAGCAATTAGCAGGAAGTGAATCCATAAATTAAAATCTCTTAAATGCTCATAAATAACATAGATTTTGTTGGTTTTATTTTTTGCTGAAAGGTGTTCTTAAAGCATAGGAGTGAAACCTAGAATGGGTTAGAAAAAATTCAGAGAGTGCTACTGGCAACAAACAGAAGTGTTATCTCTGAGTGAAGTGCAGATTTATTTGGTGTCTGTATATGAAGTGTGATGTTGGAGCATAGTGAAACATGGCCCCTGAACATGAAAGATATTTGAAATCAGAATTGAAACAAGGTGTAAATATTTCCCTGGAAGGGGCACAAATGAGTTGGGAGAAAAAAGTGGGTGTACGAGGAATCCAGTATAGCATCGAAGATAGGAGAATGTGCTGCTACAGAGGTGATATGAGTGGGGAATGTCAGGCAGGTAAAGAAGAGTCTTGTGATGAAAGAAGAATGAATCTGAAGAAGAGGAATATAGTAGGGAAAAAACATCGGAGGAAATGGTGAAAGATAAATTAAAAGTTGAACCTCATGAAGATAATAACAAAGGATCACAAAGAAATAGTGAAATGCCGTGCTGGGGCACAAAAAAAAAACAGATGTAAAAATAATGATGGAAATAATGATGATGATGATGATGATGATGACAATGACGATGATGACGACACATGTACACATGTATGAATCTATCTGTTTATACTTATATATATATATATATAATATATATATATATATACAAAAAGGGTGAAATATAATTAATTTAATAAAATTAATAAATTTCACCTAGTAGTTTATCGGTATGGAAAAGACCATATTTGGTAAGGATTATATTAATTATAATAAAGGGTTAATTGCAACAAGGATTATATTAATTATAATAAAGGGTTAATTATAATAATATATATAATATATATATATATAGGGCAAAGGTATATAATTAGAGAAAAACCTGTCTTTATATGTAGCAGAGGAACAGGAGCAATTAGCAGGAAGTGAATCCATAAATCAAAATCTCTTAAATGCTCATAAATAACATAGATTTTGTTGGTTTTATTTTTTGCTGAAAGGTGTTCTTAAAGCATAGGAGTGAAACCTAGAATGGGTTAGAAAAAATTCAGAGAGTGCTACTGGCAACAAACAGAAGTGTTATCTCTGAGTGAAGTGCAGATTTATTTGGTGTCTGTATATGAAGTGTGATGTTGGAGCATAGTGAAACATGGCCCTGAACATGAAAGATATTTGAAATCAGAATTGAAACAAGGTGTAATATTTCCCTGGAAGGGGCACAATGAGTTGGGAGAAAAAAGTGGGTGTACGAGGAATCCAGTATAGCATCGAAGATAGGAGAATGTGCTGCTACAGAGGTGATATGAGTGGGGAATGTCAGGCAGGTAAAGAAGAGTTGTGATGAAAGAAGAATGAATCTGAAGAAGAGGAATATAGTAGGGAAAAAACATCGGAGGAAATGGTGAAAGATAAATAAAAGTTGAACCTCATGAAGATAATAACAAAGGATCACAAAGAAATAGTGAAATGCCGTGCTGGGGCACAAAAAAAAAACAGATGTAAAAATAATGATGGAAATAATGATGATGATGATGATGATGATGACAATGACGATGATGACGACACATGTACACATGTATGAATCTATCTGTTTATACTTATATATATATATATATATATATATATATATATATATATATATATATGCATATATATACATATATATGTATATATATGCATATATATTCATACATATGCATGCATATACATAAACATATATACATACACACACAATATTCTGTTGTGGATTACAAGAGTGTTAGTCAGTATTTTATGTTTAATACAAGTCTGCAACCAATTTAAATTTCAAATTTAGAAGGCCAGCATGTACATTTCCCAGGCACACTCTTGTTGTATGTTTAAAAAGAAGCTTCTGTTTTAATAAACAACACCTACCTATCTGGTGTATGTACATGCCAGGCTTCTAAATTTAAAATCTAAATTGTTTGCAGGCCTATGTTAAACATGAAATACTGGATAAAGTCCTTGTATTCCATAATGGTATGTATTACACACACACACATAACAAGTTAGAAAAAGGGATTGCTGGTATTTTGTATATATATATACATATATATATTTATATATAACATATATATATATATAATATATATATATATGCATATATATACATATATATGTATATATATGCATATATATTCATACATATGCATGCATATACATAAACATATATACATACACACACAATATTCTGTTGTGGATTACAAGAGTGTTAGTCAGTATTTTATGTTTAATACAAGTCTGCAACCAATTTAAATTTCAATTTAGAAGGCCAGCATGTACATTTCCCAGGCACACTCTTGTTGTATGTTTAAAAAGAAGCTTCTGTTTTAATAAACAACACCTACCTATCTGGTGTATGTACATGCCAGGCTTCTAAATTTAAAATCTAAATTGTTTGCAGGCCTATGTTAAACATGAAATACTGGATAAAGTCCTTGTATTCCATAATGGTATGTATTACACACACACACATAACAAGTTAGAAAAAGGGATTGCTGGTATTTTGTATATATATATACATATATATATTTATATATAACATATATATATATATATATATATATATACAGAGAGAGAAACAAAGAGACAGACTGACAGATAGATAGATAAATAGACAGATAGATGGATAGATAGATAGATAAATAGACAAATAGATAGACAGATAGATGGATAGATAGATAGATAGATAGATAAATAGATAGATGGATAGATAGATAGATGGACAGATAGATAGATAGATAGATAGATAGATAGATAGATAGATAGATAGATAGATATACATATACACAGATACATATATAAATATATGCATACACGTGCATAGATAGACAGACAAACAGAATAGACCAATAGATATATTTTTTATGAAGTTGTTTATAGACGCAATTAAATATTAAACTAAAGGATCATAGTGATTTTTTGGATAGAGTTCTTATGTTTCCCAAGGAAAAAGTTCACATTAACTTTAAATATTTGGATTGCTCACTGGCATCGTATGTATGTATGTATGTATGTATGTATGTATGTATGTATGTATGTATGTATGCACGTATGTATGTATGTATGTGTGTGTGTATGTATGTATGCATAAATGTGTGCGTGTGTTTGCATAGGTTTTAGAATTGTTGGATCTGGTATATTTTTATTTAAAATATAATTAACGACGTTACTTTTGCTTGATATTGAAAATGTAATCTATAGATTTCTGAAATAAATTTAAGATTAGGAAATTTAATTCATTATGAGATTAATTTGAAAATTGTATTTTAGAATATCGAGTCTCTGTTCAATTGTTTATCAACATCTATTCTTGTAATGCAATTAATATCTCATATTGCAGTGTTGGGAAGAATGGTGAAATTAGTGTAGCCTTTGATGGTAAACCATCAGAACTGGGAGAGTTTTACACGAACAGTCTTTTGGGGTGAAATTTGATGGTCATTTATATCTCTCTTTTTTAAAGAACAGTTTGATGTATGGGTGAACGGTCACCAACATTGAAGAGCATCAAAACTAAAGTTGTAGTTGGGAAAAAGTTAGCTGGAATGGAGAATTGAAAGCCATTTGAATATTGGGTAATGAGTTACCCCTGTCATGATGATTCATGCCAGGTATCAAAACATTGACATTATGACTGCTGTTCAATGCTATGTGGACATTGTAAAGGTTCTGAGACAAGACATAGACATCAAACAAAGCAAGTTTCCCTGAACCGTGATGGTTTTTTTGTGTGTATCTCCAGTGATGACGATGTCATACTACCCCACATCTTTGAACAGGGCTTTAGGCTCAATTCAGACCACTATGTGGAGCTGTTGGAGACTGTAGTCAAACCCTGGCTGGAGAGGGTTGTTGCTGGAAGGCCATATTTGTGTGGTAGCAGAACTCAGTTCCTTACTTTACCTCCGGACAGATTCAGAAGTGATTGCTGGAAAATGTCTATGACTTCACCAGCCCTAAATTCTGGTCTCCTAACCCCAGTTGAAATCTCAAGGGTTACTTTGCATGGAGCATAGTTGAGAAAAACACTAACTGCCCTGTGTGCAACACTACGGCTAATCTGGTGACCAAGATCAAAGAGGTGCTTAAAGATCTTCCCAGAGACACTGTGAGGAATGTATGCACCAGGTTCCAAGGCCATTTCAAGGCCATTGTGGAAGATGAGGGGCAGCTACTTTGAGTAAGCTATCAATATTATCTGCCAGCCATAATCTAGTTGACATTTTTTGATTTTTTAAAATATTTTTATTTTTGGATATGAGATAAAGTGTTTTTTTCTATTTCATGAAGACTGTCAAATTTTGCCTGAAAACATTGTAAATACTTATATAATACACAACTGGTACTATACCAAAAGATAAGATCTTCTTCCTAGATTCATAAAATTCATAAAACTCTCGTAGCATAAAAACAAAAGAGCTCATAGCGAGAAAGAAGAAATTAAACAAACCTCCATTCTTTGAAATTAAAATCTCCAGAACTGAAATTGGAAACTATTGAGTCTCAGCTGTGAGAAATAAAATTGTTTCATAATTTGGAACATTTGAGCCTAAAGCAAAAAACTGAATTTCTTTATAAAGAAATATTGAATATTTTCAACGATCACACTCATCTCAGGTATCCAAGTAATAATTAGAAGAAAAAAAACAAAAGAAATATTTAGACACAGGTGAATCCTCATGAGGAAACACTTGAACATTAATTACTGCTGACTTCTATAAACTTGCTCTCATGAGGACAAAGCCAGAACAGAAAATTCAAATGAAAGTCTTTGAAGCTGATCTGAACAAGTCGGATCAAGGATTGAATCTCATTGGCTCAGCAGATAATGTCAAACTGAAAGACATTTTTCCTCGATATGCACAAATCTTGAAATTTATAAAAAAAGAAAACAAAGCAAAAATAAAAATATAGAGAAGAGGAAAATTATTTGCTTCAGTTTCTAAGTTTGAGTATGAAGTGCATTTGTGTGTGTGTGTGTGTGTGTGTGAGCATGTGTAAATTGGTGCAGGCATGACAGTTTAGTTCAAATGTTTGCTTTGCTACTGCATGATTTCAGGTTCAATTCTACTGCATGGAATCTTCAGCAAGTACCTTCTATTATTTGTCAGGGTTGACCAATGCCTTGGCAGTGCATTTGGTAGATATAATGTATGTGCGGGAATGTATGTATATATTGGTATCTGTATGCAGAAATTTATCAGCATGTATAAGTATTTTTCACTTATATATTGTTGGTGTATCTCTACTGAAGAGTGTAAAGTAATTTTGTATTACAGAACACAAAATCTTAAGATATAGGGTCATCTGAAATTTTGGTAAATCTTCTTGCCAATTACATTGCCTTCAGCTTTGTGTTATTAATAAAACAGAGAAAAAATTTGAGATGCCCATACCAGTATAGAAGGTGGATATTAAATGATGATGATGATGATATGTGTATATATATATATATATATATATATATAATATATATATATATATATATATATATATATACATACATATAACACATACATATATATGTTTGGTAAGTAGCTTACTTACTAACCTCATGGTTCTGGGTTCAGTTTAACTGCATGACATTTGCAAAAGTATCTTCTTGGCTGACCAAAACCTTGTAAGTGGACTTGGTAGACGGAAACTGAAAGAAGCCCGTCGTATGTGTGTGTGTATGTGTGTGTGTGTGTATGTGTTTGTGTGTGTGTTTGTGTGTGTGTGGTGTGTGTATGTGAGTGTTTTTGTGTGTCTGTGTTACCCTACCATCACTTGACAACTGATGCTGGTATGTTTATGTACTCGTAATTTAGCAGTTCTGCAAAAGAGACTAATAGAATAAGTATTAGGTGTACAAAGAATAAGTCCTAGGGTCGATTTGTTTGACTAAGGGTGGTGCTTCAGCATGGTGGCGCTCAAATGACTGAAACAAATAAAAGAATACACAACAGAACAACTGATTTAATTAGATGAAAGGACTGTATTTATAAGCTTAAGGCCCGTATCTACACTGACCAACAACCCTGCCTCAACATTTCTGCAGTGAAATCATGTCAGTTGGTGCTACAAAAATGTTGGCACCAACTAATAAATGTTTAAGTGAAATTAACAGTCTTTGAGTGTTTTTGAATGGCTTTGTTATTTTAGCAATTATTATTTTAGTTTCAAGACAGTCACAGACCAAATCACTTGTCTGGCAAATATATCTCTACAGTAATTATGGACTAAATAGTATATCTATGAGTGTGTTTATGTGCATGTGTATGTTGTGTATATAGGTATATATATATATATATATATATATATATATATATATATATATATGTATATGCATATAAGTATATATATATATATGTGTATGTGTATACATATATTTGTGTATACACAAGGGGCTGCTGAAAAGTTCCTGGATTTGGGTAAAACAGAATACAGGGAATTCACAGTTTATAAAGGAATAAAATAGTAGACAGAAAAATAAAGAATAGAACAGAAGACATAAGAATAAAGAATAAAGACAGGAGAAATAAAGACAGGATTTGCATATATTTACTCTTACTATTTAAGATCTTAGTTCAAATCACACCAAGTTCACCATTGCCTTTCATCCGTCCAGGGCGGATAATCTACAGTACCAGTGATGTACTAGGGACATCATTTTTTCTCTTCAGCTGTCACAGCATGGCTGATCAATAAGATCAAAGTTAAGATAGTTGAGTGAAGTGTCCGAGTTTGTGTTTACTTGCAACTACATGAGCATCAAAAACTGAAACAAGAAAAATGCTAAAAAAACAGAAACACAAACATATAAAATAAATAAAATTTATGCATTAACACTCTTTGGCTTTGATTCCAGTTAGATTGTCAACCACTATTATTAACTTTTGAACTAATTATTAGAAAGAAAGATCGGAGAAAATATTTGTAGTTCACCCATCGATAAATACACTAGTAAATCAACATTTAGTCTCGGCACATTTTAATCTCTTAACCAGAAGAGTTATAGTCATTAATTAATAATTGCTTTCTTTCAACAAAAACAGTCAGCAAGTAATTTATGCCACTAACTATTTTATAGCTACATAATCTCTGATTTGTTCCTCATAACAATAACAGCCAGTTATGATTCCATCAATTCACTGCTTGTCATTAGTTCTGAGAACAAACGAAATATCTATTTACTTCCATGTTTTAGTTTCTAGTCAGACTTGGTGCTAAAATCAACAACACCTATTGAACCATTATAGATTCACACTTTCACTTTT
>NC_043009.1:31341862-31354362 GCF_006345805.1 Octopus sinensis | reverse complement strand
AATAAGAAGTTTAAGGAAATCATGACACATTTCCAAATATCTGTTTGATCGTATTATATTTCGCTTTTATTATATTAAATTTTTATATTTAATTGAATTCAGCCATTTACTGAAGCTCTATACAGTATTCTCTGATTTGCACTATAAAAAAATGAACTTATTTTGTCAGGAATCATGATTATTAATATCTTTCTATCTGAAATCTTTGTAAATATATGTGTGTTTGTGTATATACGTATGTGTCTGATTGTATTTGTATATGTATGTATGTATGTAAAATAAATCTATGATAATAAGAATATGTATATGTAGCCTGTGTAACAGATATATCAGCATGGCAAATTTAACTATTTCTCTGTACATTCAGAAAAAAGTTATGAAAAAACCTTAACTGGTTTTTGAACCATATTGAGATCTCATCAGTGGTTGGTAGGTATATCCGTATATATGTATGTGTGTGTAAGTTTATAATAGGCATAGACTTGGTATAGGAACAGGTAAATCTTACACTCAATTATATGGTCTCAGATTCAATCTCATTGGGCAATTGTTGTTTTATGTTTCAAGCATAGCTCTTCTTCAGAAACAGGAGACAGAAAAGTCCATAAGGAAAGGAAGGAGTAAAAAATCACCTACATTCCATGTGCAGTCAGATCTTTTAGATGTGTGTGTATATATATATATATATATGCATATGTGGAGGCGCAATGGCCAAGTGATTAAGGCAGCGGACTCGCGGTTTCGATCCCCAGACCGGGCGTTGTGTGTGTTTATTGAGCGAAAACACCTTAAAGCTCCACGAGGCTCCAGAAGGGGGTGGTGATCCCTGCTGTACTCTTTTACCATTCTTTCTCCCACTCTTTCTTCTGTTGGCCTGCTCACTTAGCCAGCAGGGTGAAGTTATTTGAAGGCTAAAGCAATGTGAACGCATTGTGACCAGCGATGTGTAACTACATCTGATGGACTGGTCGGAAAAAAAAATATATATATATATGCATATACATCTGAGTGTGTGTGTGTGTATGTGGATATGTATATGTGTACCTTTGTTTTGACATCGCATGCTAGTTGCAAATGAGCATCACAATCATACAAGATGCAGTCTACCTTGGGAAACGCCCATCCATTGGGTAATAATGTTTTGCTTGGAAACAGTTGAGGACTGGAAACAGGAAATGCTTACCATTGTGGAAAATCTGCCTCAGCAGATTTCCTCTGACAAATGCAAGCTTGGAAACGTTAATATGATGATGATGATGATGATGGTAGTGGTGATGGTGATGATGGTGGTCATGATGACGATGATGATGATGATGGTAGTGGTGATGGTGATGATGGTGGTCATGATGGTGATGATGATGATGATGATGGTAGTGGTGATGGTGATGATGGTGGTCATGATGGTGATGATGATGATGATGGTAATGGTGATGGTGATGATGGTGGTCATGATGACGATGATGATAATGATGATGGTAGTGGTGATGGTGATGATGGTGGTCATGATGATGCTAGTGGTGGGTCATGATGGTGATGATGGTTGTCATAATGGTGATGATGATGGTAGTGGTGATGGTGATGATGTCGGTCATGATGATGATGATGATGATGATGATGTATGTGTTTTAAAGTCTAAAAACCCTGTGAATTTGGAAGCAGAAACTGAAAGGCTTCCACTGTATGGGGGTGTATGTGTATATGTATGTATGTGTGTACATATGAGTTTGTGTGTGCATGTGTCTATGTGTTGCTTTACATTCGTGCTCCACAGGTCCATGAGCTTCGAACAGTGTTATTGCTGTCCCTTCTGTTAAGTGAGTCCAGCCCACTTATGCATGCTTTTCCTCCCTTGGACACACAAAGACCTGTTGAGGCAAGCGAAGTCGATGTCAAACCTCATCCGACGATAGGCACCTATCCCCCCCCCTTTGCTTGTGAAGACCTGTTGGGGCAAGTGAAATCGGAATCGAAATTGAACCAATCCTATGACTGGCACCCGGCAGATGCCAGGGCCCCTAGACCGGAGATACGTAAAAAGCACTATCCAAATCATGGCCGATGCCAGCGCCGCCTTGACTGGCTTCCATGTCGGTGGCACGTAAAAAGCACCATCCGAATCGTGGCCGAAGCCAGTGCCGCCTCGACTGGCTTCCGTGCAGGTGGCACGTAAAATGCACCAATCCGACCGTAGCCGATGCCAGCCTCGCCTGGCACCAGTGCAGGTGGCACGTAAAAAGCACCCACTACACTCACGGAGTGGTTGGCGTTAGGAAGGGCATCCTGCTGTAGAAACATTGCCAGATAAGACCGGAGCCTGGTGCAGCCTTCTGGCTTCCCAGATCCCCGGTCGAACAGTCCAACCCACGCTAGCATGGAGAACGGACGTTAAACGATGATGATGATGATGATGAATACATCTGAGATCCCCAAGTTGAATAAGAGATAAAGGTTAGTGACAGGGAGGGTATCCAGCTGTAATAAAACAATGCTTCAAGGATATATCCATCTAACCTATGCTACTATGTTAAAAAAACAGACATAAAACATATGAATAAAATTAGTGTAAATGATTTCTGAGAACCACAGATCTCTCACGCTTGCCAACATATTGTACGTTTGGAAATATGTGTAAATCCTAAGTAGAATTCAGACCAAACTCAGCATTTTCACTTTAGTCTGTAGAAATATTTCAGCGAAGATCACCAAATTATGGTGTGATTCTACACAGGATTTCTATCTTCAAACAATTTTGAAACCTTGCATCAAAACAATATATTTTGCAATGGCTGCTGTTGTTGCTGTTGTTGTTGTTGTTGTTGTTGTGTTTGCTTACATTGATACAATTACAGTTATTGGCGTAGTTGCTGTTGTTGTTGCTGCTACAGTTGCAATTACTGTTGTTGTTGTTGTTGATGTTGTTATTGCTGCTGGTCATGGTATTATTTATTGTCTTCTTTGCAATAACAGCAAACCTCTAGAAATTTCTTTTCTTTCAGTATGACCTTTTCTAAAGATTGGTGAATTATTTCCATGTAAAAGCTTTATCAGTTTCTTTCTCTTTTGTAATTTTTTATTTTATATTTATCATTATTATTATTATTATTATTATTATTATTATTATTATTATTAATGTTATTATTATTATTATTATTATTGTTATTATTATTATTATTGTTGTTGTTATTATTATTATTATTGTATTATTATTATTATTATTATTATTATTATTATTTAGTTTTTTATTTTATCTTTTGTTTCCCACATCTATTGATGACTATTAAATGCATAAAATAGCAGATACTTGGCAAAGACAACCCATGGAACATGAAAATAAATCTACATATACCCTTCATAACAAATAATCAAACAACAACAACAAAAAAAAGACAATCATATAACCACTGATAACAAATAAAAAAACACACATCTATACACATGTATACATATGTGTATGTGTGTGTGTGCATGCATAAATATATATATAAACATATATACAGATACACATAAACATATATGTGTGCATATGTATCAATATATATATGTATGTATGTATGTGTATATATATATATATATATATATATAGGTATTTCTGTATGTATATATATATATATATATGTATGTATGTGTGTGTATATATATATATATATTATATATATATATATGTGCACATAATATACACACACACACACATATATATATACAGTTATATATATATATATATTATATATATATAATATAATATATATATATAAGATTACACATGATGAAAGATACAGTAAAATACATTTATAGTCTTAAGCAAAATTTAATGATCTTGTTTGTATATTTTCATGAGGCACAAAAAGAATATAGAATGTGTGTATGCTGCATACACCCAACCTCACACACATACCACAGGCACTTGCACAATGTCAGAGAAAAATGTACAAATGCTGAAATATACACCAAGCAAGCACACATGCACATATATACATGGGCATACACATAACAGTCACTCACTAATACATTTGTGCAAACATATATGTGTATATATATGCATACACATGAACACTGCACAGGCAAGCAGAAGTTCACTTAGATATATATATATATATATATATATATATATATCATATATACACACACGAACGTCCATGGCATAGTTGCACACACTTTACATGCACTGATACACTTACATGTAATGCGTGCATAAATACATACATGTACATGAATACACATGTGAATACATGCATGCTTATAGGCATGGAAAAAAAAACACATCAATTATGTAGCTTTTTGTGTCAAGTACAGTACTCTACCATATGTATAAAGTACAGCACCTTATCATCTTTATGAAGTGCAACTGGCCACCATTTATAAAAAAAATACATTTGATGTGGCACATAAAATGCACCCCCTTACACTCTTGGAGTAGCTGGCATTAGGAAAGGCATCCAGCCATAGAAACTATGGCAAATCAGATTGGAACCTGGTGCATCTCTCCAGATTACCACTTTTAGTCAAACCAGCCAACCCATGTCAACATGAACAATGGACGTTAAATGATGATGATGATGGTGATTTTTAATGAATATAAAGCTGAATTGGCAGAGTCATTAGAACACTGGACAAAATATCTTGCAGTATTTGTGCCTACTTCTAACAAGTTCAAATCCCATCAAAGTCAGTTTTACTTAGGTGCAGACAGGGCTGTGTGGTTAAAGTGTTGGCTTTGCAAAAACATTGTTTGGGTTCAGTCCCGCTGTACAGTACCCTTGACAAGTGTCTTTTACTCTAGCTTCATGCTGACTAAAGTGTTGTGTGAAAATATGGAAGATAGAAACTGTGTGGAAGCTTGTTTGGTAGCAAGGTATCTTTTTTCTAGCAAGACACCTATCTCTATTCTTTTGTTATATTCTAACTTCTCGCCAGGCACACAAGCACCTCTTTCGCTTCCACTCCCTCTCTCAGCTGAGAAGACTTTGTCTCGCGAATTACTTGGTGACCCTGCTGGTGTCAGTGCCACATAAAAAAGGCTACTGCTGGTGCATCACAGCCATATCCTAAATAATGATGCAATGGGGTAGGAGAGATCTGTCACTTTATATTTAACTTGAAATTGTCAAGTAAGATATACTGACTGCCAATAATAAAAATTTTGTGAAATTCTTTATCCTAAAATCTTTAAAATCAGATAAGAATGTCTTTGCTTTATTCTTTCCTTCTTCAGGTTGGTTCTTTTTGTTTTTGTCTAATTTTATCTTTATTTCTTTTCTACACTTTGCAGTATTGACCTTTCTGGTTGTAGAACTGAAATGTCCACACACACACTGATGGCCTTGTGTGACACATGTTCAGGTGGCAGCCTACTTCTAAGCCAAAGGACCATCTTCAGCTCTTTGACACATAACTGGAGCCCTTATCAAGTATAATCACCTTGGAACAGAGCTGACCACAAGTAGTGGTGACTAAGGAGTAACTTCATATCCTCCACAAGTCTTGAACTGAGCTGCTGCCTTAAAAACGCAGACAATTTAATGTCTAGCCTGGCACAATTTTGTAAATTACAAACAAAGAAATATATTTTTTTCAGACCAGACAAAAAAATATATGCCATAGTGCAATAATTGGATGGAAAATTAAAGCTAAAAATAATAAAAAGAAAATTTTTTAAATCCACAAAGGCATAAAACAAGGCCAAAATTAATTTGATTTCTTTTGGAAATTACGAGAAAGTAATGAAATAAAGTTTTGCCTTGGTTTATGTTGGTGTTTTTTCCTGTCTAATAATTAATCTGTGTGACATATATTTTGTCTCGTCTGAAAGCAAATAAAAACAAAATTGAACAAAATCAAAATGAAGAATTGACAAACCAACCTGAAGAAGGAAAGAATAAAGCAACAACTATTGTGATTTGATTTTAAAGATTTTAGGATAAGAATTTCACAAGATTTTTAACACTGGCAGTCAGTATATCTTACTTGGCAATTTCAAATGAAATACATATACCTATATATATATATATATATATATATATATATATATATATATATATATATATATATATATATATACATATATATATATATATATATATATATTATATATATATATATATACATACAGACACACCTATATATATATACATACATACATACATACATACATACATACACCTATATAAATATATATTTACACACACACACACATATATACATACATACCTATATATATATATATATATATATATAGGATATATGATAGAGATGACAAAGGACTAGGGTGTCTGGTGATATAAGGCACTTAAAATGATTCCCTCCACAAAGAAGGTGAGTTCTGGAAGTGCTATAATTCATGCTCTCCACCCATGTTACTGTAACATCCCTCACCCACCCCCAGTTTCATTCATTATGCTTGACTCCCCCTCCACCAGCTCCTACAAACTCCCTAACAATGTCACCTCTCATCCTTATTAGCCCTGCCACTTGCCCTCACCCTACCCTCTCTTCTGTCTCCCTCTCACCTTTCAACCCCACCTATTATGGCAGGATGCCTTCCCATATAACCTTGCATACCATCCTCTTTTACTGATCTTGTACTCTGCAGGGGTCACCCATGCACCTCATTGTTATCATCAATCTCTTACAGCTCCTACAGACCATTTTCTCTTACTGTCCCCCATTACCTTACTGACCATGAGTAGTCATGCAGATCCTTCAGCAAGAACCTGCTCTGCCACCCACTTCTCATAGGAATCTCTTTGTCCCCTGGCGGGAAGCTAAGTACACCCACCACCTCCTGCTGGGTCTGTACCCTTACAAACTGCATGATGCCCTCCATAGAGCAGGTGGCACAAAACAAAATACACCACCTAATCCATGGTGTGAAGTGGTTGGCATTAAGAAAGATCATCCAGCTGTATATCATAACTAGTAATACTAATAACTAAAGAAGTCATCAGTCTGGCAGTCATGAGGTTGTGACTGGAATTATACATTATACACACACACACATATGTATGAGGTGGTGTGAAAAAGTTCCTGAACTAGTTATGTAGCACACCAACAGATGGCAGCACATTGTTGTGTATGCAGTGAGAGCTAGCAGTGACTTTCATGAAGCTGTGTGTTGTGTTCTTGAGCAAGACACTTTATTTCGCGTTGCTCTGGTTCACTCAGCTGAAAAAATGAGTTGCAACATCACTGGTGCCAAGCTGTATTAGCCTTTGCCTTTCCCATGGATAACATTAATGGCATGGAGAGCAGAGGCTGGGATGCATGGGCGACTGCTGGTCTTCCATAAAAAACTTTGCCTGGACTTGTGCCTTGGAGGGGAACTTTCTAGATACAACCCCATGATCATTCCTGACCAAAGGAGCTCTTTTACCCATTATACACACACACACACACACACACACACACACACACACACACACACACACACACACACACACACACACATATGTTTGAGGTGGTGTCAAAAAGTTCCTGGACTAGTTCTGTAGCACACCAACAGATGGCAGCACATTGTTATGTATGCAGTGAGAGCTAGCAGTGGCCTTCCTGAGGCAGTGTCCTGAGTGACATCACTGTTTTTACTTTGCAAGTTGTGAAGTTTGTTGTTTTTGTAATTATGTGTGTATGCTGTTGTCTGTGATTTTTGTCATGGACAGGGTCATGGAACAAAGAGCCAACATGAAGTTTTGCGTTAAACTTGGTAAGTCTTCTACAGAGACATTGAGAATACTTCAGCAAGCTTAAAACCAGAGGGTTATACACAATGTTTTGAGTGGCATGAATTCTTCAAAAGTAGGAAAAACGTCCATGAAAGATGATGAATATTGTGGATAACCTGCCAGGAGTGTCACCCCTGGAAACGTGGAGAAAATTTATCAGTTTGAGCCTGAGAATCATCAGAGGACAATCAATGATGATTTGAGGCATTTGAGGAAGGACATTCAGTGAAAACAACTGGATCTATAGAACATGAAGAATCGGATTTTTCGTGATGACAATGCACCCTGACACTGAGCTCTACCCACTCATGGGTTTTCCACCAAAACCAACATGGTATCACTTCTGCATGCACTCTATTCACCAGATTTAGTACCTGAAGTATTCCATCTCTTCCCCAAGATGAAAATGCAGCTCAAAGGTTGCTGCTTTAACACTGTTGTAGAGATCCAGAGCAAATCAGAAGAGGTCTTTGACTCACAGAAAATGATTTTCAGGCCAGATTCCAAAAGTGACAGGAATGCTTGTTTGCGGTACAAGGTGAGTATTTCGAAGGAGATAGTGTTAAAACTTAGTTAATGAAGATATTTTTTGTCAAACATAACTATATGTATGTATGTATGTATGTATGTATGTATGTATGTATGTATGTATATATATATATATATATATATATATATATATATATATATATATGCATACATATCTCATCATCATCGTTTAACATCTGTTTTCCATGCTGGCATGGGTTGGACGGTTTAACTGGGGTCTGGGAAGCCAGGAGGCTGCACCAGGCCCCAATCTGATCTGACAGTGTTTATACACCTGGATGCTCTTCCTAACACCAACCACTCCAAGAGTGTAGTGGGTGCTTTTTTACGTGCTACCGGCACAGGGGCCAGAGGAGTTGGCATTGGTCACAATCAGATGGCGCTTTTTATGTGCTACCAGCACAGGGCTCACAACTACAATTTCCATTTGATTTGATTTTGACATTGCTGTTGATGTGTGTGTGTGTATACACACACATACACACATATATATACATACATACATACATACATAAATATGAAATAGACGTATAAGTGCATGTATTGTATATATATATATATATATATATATATATATATTATATATATATATGTATATTTATATATATAAATATATATATATATATATATATATATATACACACACACACATATATATATATATATATAAATATATATATATAGAATATATAAATGTATAGATATGGATATATATGTATAGATAAATACATATATGAAAATACAAAAAACATATCCATAAATGAATACATACATAACATATACATATTTAGGGATGTACACACACACACACACACACACACGCACACAGAGGATACAGAATGAAGTTTAATTCAATACATCTCACTTTGTACCTAAACATACTACTACTTTTATTCCTAATTGTTCATCAAAGAAAACAGAAGCCATCTATTATTCTGTAGAAACAGAGAACAGTACTTAGAACATTAGGATACAAATGATGAAGGGAGTTCTTTAATTCAAACTATGTCAGTGATAATAGATGTCTTCCAATGATTTTTACCAAACATATTCATATCCTTTCAAACACTCCATAAAGGAATTTCCGATCATTAATATTTAAACATTGAAGCTTTAAACAGCGAATGATAGCTTTGTAAAAGTATGAATGGGAGAGTAATGTTGTGGCAAACGGGGACAAAAAGAGAGGAAGAGAGGGAGAGCTAAAAAGAAAGGCAAAAGGACACTGGTTTGTTGGGTTGATACAGTCATTAGAACAATAGATAAGACATAAGAGACAATTGCATGTAATGGAGACTTAAGTATGTCATGATTTTCAGTGAAATTTTCATTTTCTTTCAACAAAGATACTGTCATCACCGTCTTTGGCTTTGTCATCATTACCATCATCATTACCATCATCATTACCATTGTCATTTGCATCATCATCATCATCATCATCATCATCATCATTATCATCATCATCTTTATTATTTTTATCTATTTTACATTTATATTTTAAAATGGTCTATCCATCTGTATGTCTCTCTCTCTCTCTGTGCCTGCCTGTCTACCTACTTACCTATCTATCAATATATCTTTCTGTCTCTCTCTCTCTCTCTCTCTCTCTGTATACACACACACCCAAATAACACATACATATATCTGCCGAGCAGTTGGTGTTAGGAAGAGCATCCAGCTATAAAAATCCTACCAAAGCAGTTGACTCAAGCAGCTTTACTTCTGTGAATCCTCAACATGTCCTTCTCAACATAGCCTTCGATGCCACTGATATCCTAGTAGCAATAAAAGAAATCAAACCTGATTCAGCAGTGGGTCTGGACAGGTTCCATGCTAGAGTGCTGAAGGAATGCAGAAGCAACTTGCAGCACCTCTTGCAAGTCTCTAGAGGAAATCACTAGATGCCAGTTTCATCCCTTAAAACCTTCTCTCCCAGTCAGTCGTTCCTATCTTTAAATAGGGGAATAAATCACTTCCTGTAAATTACTGTCCAATCTCATTCACCTCACATATCATAAAAGTATTTGAGAGAGTGTTGAGATCAAGAATAACAGCCTTCCTAGAACAAAATCATCTCCTAAATTGCAACCAGCATGGCTTTTGTGGTAGGAGGGACTGTCTAATACAGCTTCCACCACTTTGATGACATCTTAAATACACTAAGTGAGGGCTCCAACACGGATGTCATATACCTTGGTTTCAGCAAGTCCTTTGATAGAGTCGACCACAATATACAGTTAAAGAAACTATCCAATGCTGGAGTCGGTGGAAAGCTACTTCAATGGATTGGGTATTTCCTAACAAAGAGGACGCAGAATGTTGTGGTTGATGGTATCCAACTCAAGACCAGCAAAAGTCATCAGTGGAGTCCCGCAGGGTACTGTGCTGGGGCCACTTCTTTTTATTGTCTATATCAATGACATTGCAGATACCATTGAACATAGAAATATTTGCAGATGACTCTAAGCTTCAGAAAGTCATTAAGAGAGAATATGATCGAACAATGCTTCAATTGGACCTATGTGCAGTAACCCAATATGCAGTTGAACAAAGAAAACTTTGATCTCATCCACTTTGGAAGACAGGGCACACTCAAACAACCATATACACTACCATCGGGAGACCTACTTGAACCATCAGATAATATCAGAGAATTAGGTGTAACTGTCAATAGCAACCTTAGTTGGAGTGTGCACGTCAACAAAAAAGTCAATGTTGCCCACAGAATATGCTCATGGACCCTCAGAACTTTTCAATCTAGGGATCATGAAACCATCATCCTTCTCGTCTCGTGAAGTCTGGCGTAACATAGTAAATTCCATTGTCTCGACCACGGTCGAACAATGATGATGATGACTTGGCCCCACCTCAAATACTGCCGCTCATTGTGGTCTCCCTACAAAAAACAAAACATAATGAGGATCGAAGCACCACAAAGATTAGTCACAAAAAAGAATAAATAAATGGTATAATGGGACTTGATTTTGGGGCTTGATTTAAACAGCCCTATTCTCTGCAACACCGCCATGAGCAATACATTATTTGCACCATATGGAAAATATACCACCAATATTATCCAAATGATATCAGTATTATGTTTACAATTCACCCAGGACTAGGCTCTCGTGCAATGCGTCCCCTATAAAGGTTGAGATCACATCACATAAGAACATTGCAACACAATTTCTTCTCTACAAATGGTCCTGCACTATTCAATGTTATCCCAAAAGAAATTAAAGTAGAAGACCCTACAACTCTCTAAATGATACCTGGACAAATTCCTCCAAGAAATACCGGATAAACCACCTACACCTGGCTATGTCTCAACCAACAACAATTCTCTGCTTGAGTGCTCCTTGTTGTCCCAAAATAATTAACTAAAAGAGTTTTCCAGTTGGTACTATTGACTTAGTCATGGCCTGGGCCGATAATGGCCGAAACGAATCTAAGTTATCTATGTTATATATATATATATATATATCATGTGATTGACCAGACTATCGAATGTTGTTACCTATCACTAGTCACAATGCACTTTGCATTGTTTTAGCTTCCAAATACTGCTAGCACACTGGCTATGTGAGCTGGCTAGCATTCCCCTGATCAGAATGCTATTTTGTCACAAGGAGTGACACATTTACACCTGAGTGAACTGGAGCAATGTGAAATGAAGAGATTTGCTCAAGATTACAATGCACAGCCAGTCTTGGAATTGAAGTTACGATTTCACAGTTATGAGTACAACATACCTAACTAGGCTGTGTGCTTTCACACTCACACACACACAAGCAATATTTGATGAGGCAAATTTCTTAGAGATGGATGCTTTTCCTGTCACTAACTCTCATCTCTACAAGCTGGTTAAAATTTCTTTGGATGTTTTGAATATGAGCAGCATAAAGTATGTGTGTGTGAGGGGGTGGTGGTTGGCAAAATAGATTGACTAAGATAAAAAAATCTTGATTCATTCGACTTCAAGGTGGTTGTCCCAGCATGGACACAGTTACAGAAAGATTGCTTTAACATGCATGGTGTAGTTTATAAATATGCCTGTTCAAATATCGTAACAGCATGAAAATATTTAGTTCTTTCACTTGTGTATTTAATCTAATATACATGCATGTGTGTGTGTGTGTATGTGTGTGTGTGTATAAGCATGTATATAAATACATGTGTATATATATATATCAAACTTACTTTGATTTGAAAACCCCACTAGAATGGGAGAAAGCGCTA
>NC_043009.1:31329362-31336862 GCF_006345805.1 Octopus sinensis | reverse complement strand
ATCTTTATATATAAAAGTAAGGTTGTGTGTCTGTCTCCTACGATTTAGATTCCTAACTACTCCCACATTTTGCAGTGCAGTTTAACCAAAACCGGGTATTTTATAGTCGTGATTCATATCGAGCCCTTCTGGGTATTAGCACGCGTCTATGATGAGTCTACGATTTAAAAAAAATTACCATAATTTTTTTCCATTTTAATGCATTTTTTTGCTATAACTCTCTAAAAATGCTTATATAGTTATTTCCCTTACAAACCCGAGCAACGCCGGGCGATACTGCTAGTATATATATAAAATAAAATAATAAGGGTAGGAATGATATTAATCAATTAAAACCAGTGGCTTAGCATATTTAAAAACTCCAAAGATTAAAGATTGTGTTACATACAAAATTAAGAGGGATGACCACTAAAGTGGATACCTAATATGCTAAATATAGACGTCAAATCGCCATTACAACAAAGTGTTCTCAAGAAAAAATTTCAGCAAAACACCAACCTGTAAAATTGAGCAAGACAAATGAAAATATATGAAATAAAAAAAGATTACCTACGTACCAATGGCTTCACTTGTTAATATTTACGTATGCAAACACGCATATATCTGCAAGATCATCAGCAGATTTTTCTTGAAAACACATTCTTCGTGGTAATGACGATTTTACGTCTCTATTTGGCATATTAGGTGTCCATTTTAGTGGTCATTCCTCTTAATTTTGTATGTAACACAATTTTTAATCTTCGGATTTTTTAAATATGTTAAGCCAATGGTTTTAATTGATTAATATCAATTTCTACCCTTTTGTTTAATTTTAAATAAAAAATGTTCTCTAACTGGCAAATTGGCTGCTGAAATTTAGTAATTGCAGAGTAATTTCCGGCCTCAGCATGTCAAAGTGAAGGCATTTGAAAAATACACCCAAATATAATTGTAGAACTTTATACATACTCGATTTTGGTTGAGCGTTCTGTATCTAGTTCTGGAAATTTTGTTTTGTAAGCGACAGACTACGCTGACGATCTTGCAGATATTAGCATGTTTCCATACGTAGATATTAACAAGCGAAACCATGGTACATAGGTAATCGTTTTTTATTTTGTATATTTTCATTTGTCTTGCTCATTTTTACATTTTGGCATTTTGCTGAGATTTTTCTTGAGAACATATTCTTCGTGGTAATGGTGATTTGATGTCTATGTTTAGCATATTAGGTGTCCACTTTAGTGGTCATTTCTCCTAATTTTGTATATATATATAAATGTGTGTATATATCTATATATATACATAAAAGTATGTAAAAAGCACCATCCAAACGTGGCCAATGCCAGTGCCGTGTGACTGGCTCCCATGCTGGTGGCACATAAAAATCACCCACTACACTTGTCCAACCCATGCCAGCATGGAAAACGGGTATTAAATGATGATGAGGATGATATATATATATATATATATATATATTTACATACATATATATGTACACATATAGGCCATCTAGCTAATGATATACTTGCCACTTTAAATATGTTTACCCACAATGCATCTGCAAGTATTAAAATGGAGGAGGTCTCAGCTGCAAGCCTTATTTTTCCCATCATTCACACATTCACACTCTGAATATTTCATGTCTACTTTTATGATTTTACCTCTTTACAAGAATATTTCACTGTTGTTGATTTATTCTAGAACGTTTCCTCCATTTCCGTACCATTCCTTCATATATTTTATCTCAAAGATTAGGAACAACAGATAAAGTCAGGATAATCGCTTTAAAAATATTTGCTACATTTTCTAAACACTAAATCACTTCCATCTTTATATGTGACAAAAGCAATGGGGAATATGTGATAAAATTTATGCAAAAAGGAAAAAAAAAGGAAAAAGAACAAATACATATCTTTTATAGTTTTGGTATTTAAACATAACTATGTATTACACAGTTCTTCATAAGAAGTAAAAACAAAGCAAAAAATAAACTAACCAACTAGTTTTGCATTGATTAGCATCAGTAACTCTTTGTGAAATTTCTATGTGATATAATCATTTCATTCCATGTGATATCATCACCTCATCACAAGAAAACAGAAGACTTTACTCATTGGTGATGCAGTAAAAATATCATGGAAAACCATTTTAACAATATGATAATAATAATATCATCATCATCATCATCACATCATCATCATCATCATCATCATCAAGGTGGCGAGGTGGCAGAATCGTTAGCATGCTGGACGAAACACTTAGCGGTGTTTTGCCTGTCACTAAATTCAGAGTTCAAATTCCACTGCAAGTGTTCCACTCTTATTGCAGCCTCTATTTGCTCCATGTACTTCTCAAGATTTTTGCTCTCTGTTTCCAGCGCTCCAACAATTATTGATACTACTACCCCCTTTTTCATTGACCACAATTGCTTAACTTCTCAAGCTAACCTGTCATATTTCTCAACTTTTCTTTCTTCCCTATTGTATACCTTGTTGTCAGCTGGGCATGCTATATCTATGATCCAGTATCATTTACTTTCTTCTTTTTCCTTCTTCTTCTCCTCCTCTTCCTCCTTCTCATCATCATCGTCATCATCATCATCATCACCATCACCATCATCATCATCATCATCATTATTATCATTAAGGCAGCAAGCTGGTGGAATCCTTAGCACACTGGGCAAAATGCTAAGCAGTATTTCATCTGCTGCTACACTCTTCTGAGTTGAAATTCCACCGAGGCTGAACTTATAACATTATTTATGTATGTTTTTATTTCTATCTGTTTATTACTAGGCACAGTTTTAAGTTTGTTATACTGTTTACGCCGATTTCGAACATTGGCTCCATTAACATTAAAATGCATTCTGACAGCTCTATTGTCACGTTCAAATGCATGTTTGACATATTCAATTTCTCCTTTGCAGTAAACGATTCATAAGTTCTGCCTATACTGACAATAATGGTAATGACAATTTTTTTTAGTTTGCTTAACATTTTATAAGTGTGAAAGGGATTAAAAGTTTGGTACTCCATATCGAAGGTTCCCACAAGAATAGGTGGAAAAGAATTCTGTTTACATAATCAATCTGATTGGTCACCTTCCTTTTTCAGTTGAGTAAAGTGTCATCCAAGCTGATGTTTATTAGTAATTAAACTTAATTTGCAACACCTGTGTGTATTTATCAGATTTGTTTTTGCTGGTAATTCTTATCAACTTGTCCTGTGATCGTGATTTGAGAAGACATACAGCAATATGCTAAAGATCAGACATAATCTCTTGTGGGCAAGAAATGTAAAATAAAGTTTATTATAAACAACATAAACATTTTGTAATTTAATAGCTTTCAATGTGATACCTGTTAAATAGAAATTATTTTTATTTATTGAAAGTTTAATTAAATCTAATCATAAATGAAATTATGCTAAATACAACTAAATTGAAAATCTTTCCCTCCCTGGCTATATCGGCAATTCTGAAAACTTTTGGGTGAGAATTTTACTTGAGTAGAAGCTTTTTTTAACAAATTTTATTCAGAAAATTACCTGCATAAATTACAATGTGTGCAAATTACATGGGTTTTTAGAGTATCTTCTGAAGACTCTGACTTCTGAATTTTCCTGTCTTCAGTTTCAAACTTCACTAAATAGCATTAGGTTTTACATCTTCTTGGCATTGTTCCTTTACCTGTCAATCGACTGCTGATCTGGCCTTCAACAAGCATCTATGCTATATCTGTGACCCCCACCATTATCTTCTCCTCAATGTACAGTATTCTATTAGATTCCGCAACAACATATATGAGTTATAAGGTAATACGTACAACCAAGGAAATACTGGGGTAAATCTGTGCTGTTAATGAAAGAATTCATCAAAGCAATTTATTTTGCCTCAAGTTAAAGAAAATCCAGTATTCGGGACAAGATTACATTATGAAGGGGGGGTGCTGAAAAGTTCCTGGTATTGCAACAGGCCTGGTTAGAGGCTTGACCTCCCGAGTTATGTTACAGGGCTTAGAAAAACTGAAGGACCACTACAATAAGTGTATGAATCTGAAATGGGAATATGCTAAAAAAAATCATAATTAACTGATCCTCTTGTATTTTCTTTCACCCAAAGCTTGGAATTTTCAGCATCCTCCCATATAGTCACAAAAGGCATATGGGTATTTCACTTTCCAACCTTTTAGCTGTGTTCTTATACTTTTATACTGGTTACCTTCTTATCATTATATATTATTTAGATTCATATATAATGTAATCTTATGTCAAGTATTTTTCAGAAGATATTTTCAAGGCATTCTTTAATCACATCAGTCATTATTCCCTGTTTTCTTTTCTTTTCAGCAAACTTTATTTCCTCACAATATATTTAACCTGCAACGTTTTTGAAATTTATCTCAATTCACACAACTTAGCCGTCCTCATCTCTCTCTCTCTCTCTCTCTATCAATCTAACCATCTAAACCCCTTTATCACTGACATTAATTGTAAGCATTAAAGACATCTGCAGCAACTAAGAACCTGTCTCATTCTACAGTTTATTGAACATAATTACATATTCAATCTTTTTACCAAAAATGAAGCATCAACAACAAAACTAAATAAATAATAAATAAAATTCCCAGCAAAACAACGGACTACATTTCTTGGAATCTTTTTCTCTTTTTTTGTAAATAAATTTATCTTTCTTTTGTTTTCGTTCTTTCTTTCTTTCTTTTGTTTTTGTTCTAAATCAAAACATTTGAGTAGATTAGCTTTGATACAATCTATAATTAAAGATGCAAACAATACCGAATTAATTACGAAGTAGAGAAGGAATGTGTCAAAAATTAACATTAGTAAAAATTTAGAAATATTTCCATCTCAAATTACAACAAAATGGAAGAATTTGATTGCCAAGACTGCAGTTAACATCCCAGACAATGGACATATGGATGAGGTTATTTTCTTTTTCAGTTTGGCTGAAATAAGCTTTGGTATCATGTTTATTTTTTTCTTATTTTCTTTTATGGTTCTTGTCTCAAAGAAAGGACTGTAGTCCTGGCCTCCACAGTGTCCTCCATTATGTCTGGTAAATTTGATATTGTTGATGTTCATCTTATACAGGTGTACCTTCTAACACTCAGAAAAGTGACATTTAAAATAACAACCAGTGAAGTTTACAAATTTACCAGTTTTCCTCTATGCAATTTCACTTACAAAATCTAAGGCTACAGAAAATAACATTTTTTTCAAAATGCCACACAGTAGAATTGAACTCAGGACCTTGTGTTTGTGAGGTAAACTTTTTCCCTATTCAGCCATATGTCCCCCCCACTGAGTCACAGAAAGTAGGTCTTTCATATCCAGGAGAGGAGGTTCGTATATTAGCTTGCGCTTTTTCTTTTATAGCTCACTGGCTTACTACAACTTAAATAATGGATGACTTAAATGTTTCTTTAAAACAAAATGATGTTTTTGTTCAGACGTTAATTATTGCATTTTTTTGAGTTCTTCATTTAATTAAAACCATTTTGGTTCAAATCAATGTAGAGCATTGCCAGAAGATAAAATAATTTCAGAGAATTGTAATTATTAATTGTGATAAAGAATTCTCTCAATGATTCAATGCCACCGAGTTTGAAGAACAGGTAAGTTAATTAAGACAGTGCAAGTCACATCATCTTCAACAACCACCAACTTTTGGTATGTATGTAGTTCTGTTCTGATAAAGAAGTGAGGTTTTTCATCTAGATGTGTATGGGGAGAAAGATCTTCCCCAAGTGTATTTGAGGACTCTTCTATAAGTAAGCATGAGAGAGGTTGAGCTTTCTCTATGAGTGTGACAGGTGGTTGAAGGACTTGTCTAAATGTAGGGACATGCTTTCTTGAGCATATGGGGGAGGGGGTCTCCAATTAGTGGGGCTCTTACACAAGTGTGAGTGGGAGTATCTTCCCTGAGCTCTCTGCAGATAGTTTTTTATTTTATCAACATGGTCTCTTATCGGTTTTGACATTGCAGACCGTTTGTGATCTCCTGTGACCACTTACAGAGCTGCTTAGCTGATGCTGAGAGAGTGGGAAAGAAAGATGAAGTGAGAGTGGGGAGAGAGAGAGATGGAGACAAAGACAGACAGGCAGAGGGAAAGAAAGAAAAATCGACCATAGTCCTTGACTTCCATCTTAGTTATCCAGCCAGTTGGAATGAAATGAAATGTTGAGCTCAGTATAATTTGAAACCTAATTGCAATATGCTGCACTAAATACACAAGGTAATTGCTATCTGGCTGTTTGATGACTCTACCATTCTACTGCTGTTACACCAGTGTATTATTGGTATTTAACTTTATGGAGACAGCAAGGGTCACTTTGATAATGTGGCCCCTGACTGCAGAGTTAATATACTTGTTTTAATATCTCTTTGTTTATTAAAAGGTTGGCAAAGACCATTACTCCAACTAGAAAATGGATGAGAAATCATCCATCTCCTGGCTATGTTAGCAATTTAAGACTATTAATGTTCTTCATGATGTTATGTTAGTTATCAATTATCAGTGTTGACCTGTGGTTCCCAACTAGGGTCCACGTGACCTTTGGGGGTCTGTGTATGATTTTATTGTAAATGTTTATGAGCAATAAACTGTTTATATTTCTACAATACACAAAATATTAAAAGCTTTTTTATACAGTTCCTCATAATATTTAATTATAGAGACATAGTAGGATTTTTTCAACATCAAATGACTATGAGGGTGGGGCTGAAGAGCAAAATAGGAATCAAAGGGGTTCATAGGTAAAAAATGGTCGAGAGCTTAGTATGCTCCACCTGCAAACATAACACACAATAACACACCTGTATTGTATTTAGAACCCCTGATCCCTCAGCCACTGAACCAAACCTTTACGCTATTGAATTCAATGGTATTATTAGAAATACTGAAACATTTAAGTGACTAAAGGGTTACAGAATACAAATTGTGAATAAAAGGGATTCAGATTTTTAGCTTTATTTGTTAAACAGTCGGGGAACATAACTAGTTATGTTAGTAATTTGTAAAATATATTTTATAATGCATTTGAAGTTGTATAAATCCATTGCTTGTTATTTAAAACATTAGTCTATTCAAACTACTCTTTTCTGACAGGTGAGAAGATGTACCTGCACAAAATTAACATCAACATACTATTTTAATGGGGGGGACACTGTGGAGGCCAGGACTACAGTCCTTTCTTTGAGACAAGAAAAATAAAAGAAAATCAGAAAAAAAATAAACATGATACCAAAGCTTATTTCAGCCAAACTAAAAAAGAAAATAACCTCATCCGTATGTCCATTGTCTGGGATGTTAACTGCAGTCTTGGCAATCAAATTCTTCCATTTTGTTGTAATTTGAGATGGAAATATTTCTAAATTTTTACTAATGTTAATTTTTGACACATTCTTTCTCTACTTCGTAATTAATTCGGTATTTTTTGTATCTTTAATTATAGATTGTACCAAAGCTAATCTACTCAAATGGTTTGATTTAGAACAAAA
>NC_043009.1:31309362-31316862 GCF_006345805.1 Octopus sinensis | reverse complement strand
TTAAGAAGACATACAGCAGTATGCTAAAGATCAGACATAATCTCTTGTGGACAAGAAATGTAAAATAAAGTTTATTACAATCAACACAAATATTTTGTAATTTAATAGCTTTCAATGTGATACCTGTTAAACAGAAATTATTTTCATTTATTGAAAATTTAATAAAATAAAATCACAAGTAAGTGAAATTATACTAAATACAACTAAATTGAAAACCTTTTCCTCCTTGGCTATATCAGCAATTCTGAAAACTTTTGGATGCGTATTTTACATGAGTAGAAGCTTTTTTTAACAAATTTTTTCCAGAAAATTACGTGCATAAATTACACAGGTGTGCAAATTACATGGATTTTTATGCTATTCCAATGCTTTACAGACTCTATTTGCTTGCTGTCTTTGAATCACACACAATGACAACACAAATCAGTATAATGGCAACATATGTTGGTATTAAAAATCAGGTCTTATTTACCATATTTGATGGCATGGAAAAACATACACATATTAGATGCTACCAAATTTCTGGAGAAAAGAGACTGATAGAATAAGTAGCAGGATTTTAAAAGATAAGTACTGGTGGTGATGCTTTCACTAAAACCCATCAAGATGTTGCCCCAGCATGGCTGCAGCAGTCTGGTGACTGAAACAAACAAAAGATTAAAAGATATGATATATATATGTGTGTGTATATATATATATATATAATATATATATATATATATATATATATATATATATATATTATATATATATATATATATATGTGTGTGTGTGTGTGTATATATATATAATTTACTGTATTATTAAGACCAACAAAAAAATACTCCACCCAGAAAGAGATAAATATCATTTAATGTATAGAATGTAAAGATATGGCCAACTTATAGTTTCTTGCTTTGGAGACACAAGTCTAGGCAGGTTTTTATACCAGGCCTTGTGTTTTCAAGAAACCTCGAGACTCTGAGCGCAGAGGTTACAAATTAGGTTGCTGGTACAAGAGAAATTATGAGGAAAATTGAGAAGGTAGAAGCAAAAAGTGGAAGGGTAAGTAAAAACAGAAAAGAAAAGAAAATTAAAAGTTAGGCCCCCTTTGATCATAAATCCGTAATTAAGCTAGTTTCTGAATAATCCAAAGTCTGTGTGACAGCTGCTCAATTCGGAGAGGGTGATGCCCTGGGGAGACACTGTATGGCAGTCTTCCTACAATCATTTTGGTGATCAGTGAAAGAAGAACATGTTATGCAGGCCACTGATGGAGAAGCAAGGATAAAATATCCAGTTATTTCCTTCTCTGGAAACCTGTACATGGAGATACAAGTATCAATAGAATGAGAAGAGCATTTATTGATAAACTCGTGGAAAGACACTGGCGATGAAGTTGAGGATATGAAAACTGTTACGAAAGATCAAGGCATCTGATATGAAGGACTTACATTGGTTTGGGCAAACCACCTGACCAGATAGGTAGATACAGTAATATATTTTTCAAACTACTTCATTTTACATGTATTTTGGAGTGGGTGGGTTAAGCCATGTTCTGGTCACTCAGCTCCATAATATAATCCAAGATTATCCTTGGGAAAAAAATTGTCAGTAAAAAATATTGTTATTACTTGTCCTATACTCACATAGAAATCCAAACATCTCAAGAAACTCAGGGTACAGCTGGGAAACGAGCACATTAATTAGGAAGACATGTATGTCATTAACATCATACATTTACCTTGCTATGAGGTCACATGTACTTTTAAATTTCACAAAATATCTTGACAGTATATAACTCACTTTTTTTAAATGCTATGTTAGAGTATAACACATTCAAACAAATTGATAAGTGAACATAGAAAATAAATTTTAAGAAAATAAATCAATGCAAGTTATTTCTTTACCATCATCATCATCATCATCATCATCATCATCACCACTCACATTTCTTTAGCATCATCATCATCATCATCATCATATTATCATATCATCACGGTCATTCATTTTTTTGCCAATGAACTAAAAGACAAATGTATGCATGATTTATATTTGTTCACCTACTAATGTAGTAACTTTACCTTTTGGATGTTTAAGCATTCTCTATGTCAAGTATATTCCCCATTTGATGGATGGAGGTTTCTGTTAGCTTCAGGTTAAAGTAAAAAAAAAAAATTACTGCTCGTAAATATGCAACTGTAGAGTAAGGATAGAATGATGAATGCAAGATCAAATTATTAAATTACTTATTGATATAATGAAAAACTAAATTTCATCATGTTTAAACAGAGTGGATTAAATAAATAACAAGACCTGACACCCACAGATTTATTCTCACAAGAAGAAACTGCTGTCTATGAATAAAGTGTATGTATATGTTTGCAGGTATGTGCGAGTATGAAAATGTAAACAAAATTTCTGTAAATATTCCTGCAAATGTATATGCAAATACAAATAACCTCACATGATTTAATGTATCAGTAGATATATGTATTATATATGTATGTATATAACTAAATTCAATTATTAGAATATCGAATATTTTGAGGCAGATACATTAAAATATAATATAGTATTTAAACATGTACCAACAGGACATAGCAGATTCACATAGATTTGCATTTAAGGAATATATTTCTCACAAAAGGATTCCATAAAACATAAATTAATACTTAGAGTAAAGAATTTGTTTAATTGAAAAATATATAACAGATTTTAAGCCTTTGAGAAAGTTCACACATCATAAAATACATGCTGAAAAATACTAAATTTTCTGTAGCAGGGCATAATGTGTTTTTGCAAATGTGCTGTGCTCTTTGAAGAAATGCAAAGTGCAGCCTGAAGCTTTAGCAATTGGACAAAGGAAAGGGTAATACAGCATAATCCACACATATACATACCTAAGTTAAATTAAAGTTACTTACACTTAGCAGAAAATGAAACCTTATAAAAATTCAAATTTCTCAAAATTACAAGTCATTACATTATTGAGTAGTTCAACAATATAATAAATATAATAAATAATATATAAAACTGATCAACAGCTATATTTTACAAAATACATCACGAATACATTTTAAAGCAAAAAGTTTTACAAGAGATTGCAGAGAACTAGTGAAGTGCAGTATAACATAAGATATGTGGATTAAATTAATATTTGTTAAATGCATTTACCTCAAAATTTTCTTTTTTATTCATTAAGGTTTTAATTTTTAATAATGATTAAACATATGTAGCACTGAATTCACTTCATTTAGCATTCCTATTGACATTTTGCTTGAAAATACATATATACACACATATATATATACAAAATATATATATACACACATTATACATGTACGTGCATGTGTATGTATATCTATCTATCTATCTATCTATCTATCTATCTATCTATCTATCTATCTATCTATCTATCTATCTATCTATCTATCTATCTATCTATCTGTCTATCTATCTATCTAAATATATGTCTCTATGTGTCTGTCTCTCTGTCTATCTATCTGTTTATCTATCTGTCTGTCTGTCTGTCTATATATCTATCTATCTATCACTCAATCTCTCTATTTATCTATCAGTCTATCTATCTATCTATCTCTCTATCTCTCTATCTATCTCTCTATCTCTCTCTCTCTATCTCTCTATCTATCTATCTATCTATCTGTCTGTCTATCTGTGTGTGCGTGTGTGTGTGCGCGCGTGCGTATGTGTGTGCGTGTGTGTGTGTGCATGTGTGTGTGTGTGTGCTTGAATAGACTAGCACTAAAAGCAAAACTAAACAAGAAGCAAACTTGCAATTCATAAAAATAGATTTTCGGAAAGACAAATATGAAGAAAAATGCCAAGTCTGTCTTACTTATTCAAATTCTACAATTTGCAGTTTTATTGTTTGTCCACTGTAGATGTTTAACTGTCATGAAGGTGATTTGTATATATTTACCGAGATGTATATTTAGAGATAATTTAATTTATAATAAACTCTATTGAAATTTCTCATTTATAACTGGATGACATGAGAAGAAATGTAGTTGTTGTCAGTTAATATACTCACTAAATAAGGCCATCAAAATTAATGGTATTGTACTTTCAGTATTCACTTTGTTAATGGGACTAAAAAATATTGCAATCATCTGAGATTTCTAGTTGTTGATTTTTAAATTGTCCTTTTGAAATATTAATATTTCTGTCTTTCCTCACAACCAGAATATCTGGTAGTTGCTTGTCTGTCTGTTATTCTGTTCACTAGCTGTCTGCATATTTGTCTCTGAGATTCAGCACTGGTTAATATGTCTCTACTTTTCTCCGTTTCACCACACTCAGCTTTTCATTCTCTGTATTTATTTGTAGGCCAAACTATTCAATCAGCCATTCTGCTAAAATATTTATTTTTTTAATTTATCCAACTGTCAGTCAATGAATCAATCTATCTGTTCACTAAACCCCTCCACCAACTCTCTCTGCATATATATATATATATATATATATACATGTATATATATATGCACACGCACATGCATGTATACATGTATGTATATGTACTTGTGTGTGTGTGTATGTATATACACACACATGCACACACCACACACACGCACACACACACACACACACACAAACATGTAATTTAGTTTTATTCGTACAAGTTGCTTCAATTTGTTCCACCATTTTTTTACTGTTTTATCAGAGAAAATCTGATAAAGTTCTAAAAATGCTGAAACAAATTACTCATTGTATGAAAGTCTCAACCAAATTAATTATACATTCTCTGTTCTAAGCACGCATCAAGTTCTTTATTTGGATTAGGGATACCCTAGTTTCATGATTATTCAGCTTAAGATGAGTGTGTGTGTGTGTGTGTGTGTGAGTATCATGAGCATCATCATCGCTTTGACACACACTTTTCTGTACCTGGACAGGTCGGACAGCATTTATAGAGACAGATTTTCTATGACCTTTTGTCAATCCTTACCTGATTCCAAATAAGGTGGCCAGACATGTTTTTGCAGAATATTGGAAAAGCATGAAGCATTTTATGTGATGGTGACACATATTTACAACAAATCATACGATGGCAAATCAAAGAGAAACACACACACACGCATACACACACACAAATATGTTTATACGACACTATTCATCATTCATGCTAGCTATTTAACTTTCCTAATATGAATTATCAATCAGAACATCTTTCTGACATTTTTTTCTTGTCACTCAAGACGTATCTTTAATAATTCAATAATTAATTCTTGTTTGAGAATATTCAATCAATGTCTGTAAAACCATCAAATTAATTTTCTTTAACGTTTTCATGTAATTTAAATATTCCACTAAACTCAAACATTACCAATAATCCTGGATTTAAAGTTCCACCGTCATCTTTCCACCAAATTTTAAGAATATGGTGATGGATTCCTTCCCACCATCATTTGTTCTGAGACTATTCTTATCTCATGCAAAGAATATTTCATTATTGCAGCTAAAATTGAACTCTTCATAGCAGAGTCATTTCTAAAATATGAGAATTGTGCATTTCAGGTATATTTCCATAGGGACTCCTTCTTTTATAAACTTAATAGAAGTGAATGCATGTCTGTCTTATTAATGTCACACTTTTAACCTTGCTCTCATTATTGCAAGGACACATTAAAAGGTAATGATTCCCATGATAGAATATATCATATATAAAACATATGATTACAAGCATACACACACTTACTAATATACAAACTGAAAAATAATAGAGGAAATATTACAGGGTACAATCTACCATGTAGTATAAATGTTCATTCCAGCATCACTAGGAGAATCCTAATCCTTATTGACAAACATTTCCCTATAGGTTATATATATATTAAATTGGGAATTGAGCTAAAATTACATCATAAATATGATTACACCTTTAGTCAGTATAACTATGACAAAACTACTCAGTATAAACACAGAAATCTCGTCCCATTTGTATAACTGCTGCAACTCTAATATCTGCAATATTGGAAACACATGTCGGTCTAAAACGTTGGTTTATCAATTTAAAGTCTCTCTTGTAAACAAAAGGAAACAAAATACTATATTTGTTATGTGTAAATTCTTTACTTAAAAATATCTGCAATATAGGGAGTTTCTCACCACTACAATCTCCTAATATATCTGGTTTTTAAAGGATATTATTATTCACAAAATCCATTAGTGTACAGTAGAACATGCATCCCTCATCATTAATGGAATTAAAAGCTGTTAACTTTACCTCTCAGAGATGTTTAATATCCCATTAAAACAGTTTAGAATTTTGAATAAATGAGCAGAAATAGAGAATATTTTCAATATTATTAGTGAAGAATTTCCCTAATTACAACAAGTTTAAATAGCTTACTTGTCATGTAATGGAATTGCCTTAAATTCAAAGATTCTTGCATATTGACAAAAATACAAATCATTAAACAACACTGAGCTTACATTAAAAATAACAAGCTTCATTGCTTTCAGTTATTTGATGGTGCATCATACTGAAGAAGTAATAATTTAACAAATATTTACATGTGACTAAATGAATATATATATTAATGTATACAACAAATGAATATGCGAATGTATGATACAGCTTCTAAGAATTATTTGGTTCAATGGTTGAACTAACAAAATTTCAATGTACTTACAAATATTTTTTCTTATATATTGTCACACTGCTTCCATTTTTTAATCATTTCTATAATAAGTCACATGAAACTGAAAGTAAAAATTTCAGAAACTTTAGGAGATTCAATTTTTTATACATGCTTGTACACATGTATGCCTAAGTATACATATGTGTGTATGTGCATATATAATTATACATACATATATATTTACGTTGTGTATGAGTGTGTGCAAGTGTGTTTGTATATATGTATATATGGATCAAACTGTTTTGATCCCTACATGTAACTCCCAAAACTCCCAATAAATTGGTTGATTGCCCTTCTTTCATGTGTCCACTCATTCAAAGATATATATATATATATATATATACATATATAAAGAGAGAGAGAGAGAAAGAAAGACAGATAGATATGATACATACAAATTTGTGTGTGTGTGTATAGACAAAACTGACTGTTAATACATATAGAAAAATATATGAACATCCATATGTCTGACGAGGTCGAGATCCTACCGACTGAATAAAAATGTGAAATGATTGACTATTCCCATTTCTTCACTTACGATTCTCAAGAGAAATACTTACAATCTACTGGGACAAGATTAGATCTTTGAATTCCACCTACAGTCTACTTGTTGTCTTCTATGCAGTGTTTGTCTCTTGAATTTCATTTATATGCTGGTGGCATGTAAAAAGCACCCACTACACTCACGGAGTGGTTGGCGTTAGGAAGAGCATCAAGATGTAGAAACACTGCCAGATCAGACTGGAGCTTGGTGCAGCCTTCTGGCTTCCCAGATCCCCGGTCGAACCATCCAACCCATGCTAGTATGGAGAATGGACGTTAAACGATGATGATGATGATGATGATGATAAATCCT
>NC_043009.1:31284362-31304362 GCF_006345805.1 Octopus sinensis | reverse complement strand
ATACAGCAGTATAATGTAGCATATCTATGTGTGTGTATGTATGTGTGTATTTGTATGCATGTGTATGCATTTCTTTCTCTCTGTATATATGTATGTGTGTGCGTATTTGTATGCATGTATATGTATTTCTCTGTGTGTGTGTGTGTGTATGTGTACAGGTTTGTATGCATGTGTGTGCATTCTCTTTCTCTATATGTGTGTTTGTGTGTGTGTGTGCATGTTTGTATGCATGTGTGTGTGCATTCTCTCTCTATATGTGTGTGTATGTGTGCATGTTTGTATGCATGTGTTCATTCTCTCCATATATGTGTGTGTGCATGTTTATATGCATTCTCTCTCTATATATATGTGTGTGTGTGTATATATGTGTGCATTTGTGTGTGTGCATGTTTGTATGCATGTGTGTGTGCATTCTCTCCCTATATGTGTGTGTATGTGTGCATGTTTGTATGCATGTGTTCATTCTCTCCATATATGTGTGTGTGCATGTTTATATGCATTCTCTCTCTCTATATATGTGTGTGTGTATATATGTGTGCATTTGTGTGTGTGCATGTTTGTATGCATGTGTGTGTGCATTCTCTCTCTATATGTGTGTGTATGTGTGCATGTTTGTATGCATGTGTTCATTCTCTCCATATATGTGTGTGTGCATGTTTATATGCATTCTCTCTATATATATGTGTGTGTGTATATATGTGTGCATTTGTGTGTGTGCATGTTTGTATGCATGTGTGTGTGCATTCTCTCTCTATATGTGTGTGTATGTGTGCATGTTTGTATGCATGTGTTCATTCTCTCCATATATGTGTGTGTGCATGTTTATATGCATTCTCTCTATATATATGTGTGTGTGTATATATGTGTGCATTTGTGTGTGTGCATGTTTGTATGCATATGTGTGTGCATTCTCTTTCTATATGTGTGTGTGTGTGAGGGTTTATTTGCTAGGCAAGTGATTCGATCTGAGAGTGCATGTTGAAACAAATACTTACAGCATGGAAGACTCGCGTTAGCCTCTCAAAACCACTCAAAAATCTGTTAATTTCACTTAAACTTAAGAAACCAAAACACATTTCACGTGATGAAAAGTTTTACACCAAATAACTAAAAAAAATAAATTTTTAAGTAAACTTAACCGTTTTTGCGTGTTTTTGAATGCCTGATATGTCTTCCACCCTACAACTGTACATCTATGTATACATATCCACATGCGTACACAATCACATATATATATGCATATGCATGCTTATATATATGTGTGCATCATCCTCATCATCATCGTTTAATGTCTGCTTTCCATGCTAGCATGGGTTGGATGATTTTGACTAAGGGCTGGTGAGCCAGATGGCTGCACCAGGCTCCAATCTTGATCTGGCAGAGTTTCTACAGCTGGATGCCCTTCCTAATGCCAACCACTCCAGGAGTGTAGTGGGTGCTTTTTACATGCCACCGGCATGGGGGCCAGTCAGGCAGCACTGGCAACGACCTCGCTCAAATCTTTTCACAGGTGCCAGTGAAGCGACGTTGGTAACGATCACGCTTGAATGGTGCCCTTTTGCGTGCCACGGCAAAGGAAGCCAGTTGGCTGCTCTGGCAACGATCACGCTCGGATGGTGCTCTTGGCATCCTACTAGCACAGGCACAACTGCCAGTAAGGTGCCACTGGTAACGATCATACTCGAATAGCCGCTCTGTCAACGATCACACTTGTATGGTGCTCTTTGCACCCCGATATATATATATAGTCTATGCTGCTGGGTGGTTGGTGGTAGGAAGAGCATCCAGCTGTAAAAACCATGGCAAAACAAACACAGGTATCTGGTGCAGTCTTCTGCTTGGCCAGCTCCTGTCAAGCCGTCCAACCCATGCCAGCATAGAAGGGCAGATATTAAACAATGATGATGATGATGATATATGTATATACATACATACATATCCCAGTCCTGTGCAATCATAATCCTCTAATCATGCTGTGGGTTTTTTCACTGACTTTGTGACTGTTTTGAGTTTTAGCAATTTTATTTTGTAAATATTGCTGCGGTCACCAACCTGAGTGGATTTTATCATATGATAAGCACTAAAGAGTTTGCCAGGAGTAAAATGCTGGCTGTGCACTTTGTTAGGGTTTCTCAGAGTAATTACCTACCAAAATGGGTTGCTTTCACTGTTAAACCAATGTCACCCTGCAAGTAGAGCACAGTTATTTTTGTGAATTGTTTTTTGATCAATTTTCCAACTTCTGAGATGATTCACCTCTCTCAAGCTGTGAAGCCATACCCACTGCATTTAGGACAAATTACCACAGAACAACCACAGTTTGTGACAAACCATTGTCTTGTCTCTTGAGGAAGGTATGTCTTCATGGCACTAGAGCTATCCTTGATAAGTCACCATGGTAGGTGACCCATATCTCTTCAGAAAGATGCTAAGGATATTCAGGGTGAAGGCATATGTCTTGATGGTTAGAGCATTTGGCTCAAGATCATGCGTAGAGTCTTTGCCAATATGTTGTGTTCTTGAGCAAGACACTTAATTTCACATTGCTCCAGTCTACCCAGCTGGTAAAAACGAGTAGTACCTCTGTTGAATGGTTGGCATTAGGAAGGATATCCAGCTATAAGAACCAAGACAAAACAGACTAGAGCCTGACACAGATCCCTAGCTTACCAGTTTCAGGTAAAAAGTCTAACACAAGGGTCTCCAAAGTGGTCGATATCGACCCCTGGGGGTTGATGAGACTATTCAAGGGATCAGAAAATGCCTGAAACTGAACATCTAAATTATTATCATTATTTATTAATTTTCTTGTACATACCTGGTGGGATCGATGAGGGGGTCAAGGATTCCATGAAGGGGGTCGATGGTCTAAAAAGTTTGGAGACCCCTGGCCTAACACACACCAGCATGGAAAATGGAACCCAAATGACGATAATGATAATGATGACCTGTAATTCAAAGGGCCAGCCATGTTGGATTCATCCCCACATGGAAGACACATCTTTCCATAATGCTGCTAAAGTTGCCCAAATTGTGACAGTAAGAGTAATGTAGGTTATTGCTGTCACCAAAATATTAGAACAATTTCTTGTCAAACTAGGGTGGCAGGGGTGGATTATGGGTGCAGCAACAAGCAATTATGGGCATTTTATGAGATTGCTCAGGTACTGATATTCAAATATGTAACATTAAAAACATGAAATAGATAAAAATATGAAATAGATGATAAGGAAAAGAAATGGTAATCTTATTTTTTTCTTCCACTCAATCATGCAATGTAAATTATAGCAATGTTAATCCAGTGTATTCTTCTGATCTGACATGCAATATTACATGCACACACACACATGTATATGAATAGATACACACAAAGGTATATATAATTTACTCATGTATGCATATTCACATATCTATATATATGTGGTGTGTGAGTGTGTATATATATATACATATATATCATCATCATCATCATCATTATCATCATCGTTTAACGTCCACTTTCCATGCTAGCATGGGATGGATGATTTGACTGAGGACTGGCAAACCAGATGGCTGCACCAGGCTCCAATCTCCACACCCCACACACTCACATACAAACACACACCCACACACATATATGAATACATACACACAAAGGTATATATAATTTACTCATGTATGCACATGTACACATATTTATATATATATGGTGTGTGAGTTTGTGTGTGTGTGTATTATCTGTGCATGTGTATATATCATCATCATCATCATCATCATCATCGTTTAACGTCCGCTTTCCATGCTAGCATGGGTTGGACAAAATATATATATATATATATACACACCCTGCACACACACGAACACACATATATGAATACATACTCACAAAGGTATATCTAATTTACTCATGTATACATCATATACACATATCTATATATAAGTGGTGTGTGAGTGTGTATGTGTTTGTATTATCTGTGCATATGATCGACCGCTAGTCACTAAAGCTTTTTTAATTCTCTCTGAGCATTAGACTAATACACCTGTTTGTTGTTTACACACCTGCCTTCGTCTTTTGTTTTTTTTTGTAAATTCCAACTATATATATATACATGCACCCACACACATATGCACACACACACATATATATATGATGGGTACAAGTGATTCTTCAATTTTGCAGCACACAAGAACCCCAGTAACTGTGGTGCAATAAAGAGCACCAGGTCCATGCAACAAAATGACATGAGCAGGAGGAAAAGCACCCAGAAAGTGAAAATCCCTGCTAAAATGAAGGATGATTGAAGGATTTAGTTTCAAAGCAGCACAACCCCTACAGTAAAGTGTTTGATGGTAATGGAACAAACCAAGTACAAAACCAATATTTCAGAGAAATGTTCTGTCATGGGTCTGTGAGATGAGAGGCCAAATATTTTTGATTATGGGAAAAGTAGAATGCATATGTAATATCTATATACATTATGTGTGTGTGTGTGTGTGTGTGTGTGTGTGTATGTGTATGTGTGTATATATATAATTTTATGTTATGGAAGATATTAATCTATGTATGTGTGTAAGATTATTTTATGTGTATGTGCTAGTAAGTATGTCTACCCATGTCACACTCTCTCTCTTTCGATATATATTTGTATATATAAACATGTGTGTGTGTGTGTATGTCTGTGTGTGTTCATATTATTCCATTACAATCACATACATGGACATAGTTTCCCTTCCTTCCTTCTTTCCATAAGTATTTATTGAATTATTACATCATTGAGTTCAATGGAAAATAATTCTGTTGGTGGAATTATAGATTCCAAATATTGAGAGAGAGAGAGAGACAGAGAGAGAGAGAGACAGAAGATTTTAGGATTCTTTAAGCTCTGTCTTTAGTTTGCAATCTAAAGATATTTATGTAAACATATCTATTACAAACATTTGTTTGCAGATATCTTTTACATTTATCTCATGATTGTTGATTCAATATCCGACTCTCCAGGCAACTGGTATCTCTGTAATCCAACTAAGTTTGTAGTTATTTACGCTTTAATCTTTTTATAAAAAAAAGAATCTGTGGTTTTACAGATCCCGTTTTTGTCAAAGTTTGCATGTATGCACACATACACACACACACACACACACATGTATATATCTTTTGTATTCTCACTGAATATATAAATTAATATACATTGATTACAGTATACATGTGTATGTGTGTGTGCATGCATACGTATATGTATGTATAGAGGGTATCTGGTTGCGTTTTTATGTGTGTATATTGTTTGTATATATTATCATGTTACTAGTTATGTGGTATGTAGAAGCCCTACATCTGTTTCAAGATGAATATTCCTGTTTTCAAGCATCCAATCTACCTACGCTCATGATCATAGTATATATCACGAACATTCCACAGACTTGGCAGTTGTGACATTTCTAAATATCTCTTTTCCAAATTAAAACATTGAATAGTATCATGTTATCAGCAAATATATTCTGTCAGCAAAAAGTGGTTCTTTTTTTTGAATTCACTACCTTTATTCTTTGGACTTTTCACATGCCTTTTACACAATCAAGGTAGTAATAATACTGAAAAATATTTGTATTTATGTAGCGTGTGTGTGTGCGTGCATGCATGTGTGTGCACCTGTGTGTGTTTGTGTGTGTGTGTCTGTGTGTAATAAGGCAATGAATTGATAAAAACAATAAAATATTGGTCAAAATTCTGCTTGTATATTGAGAAATTCTGCTTCTTGAGGCATTTTCCTGCTAATTTCAAAACTGGTTTCCAGATAGCTTTTTGTATATTTTCTTTTATAAGTGCCAGCTTGGCAGTAATGTACAGAAAAGTTTTCAGCCTTACCAAACGCCACAATTTTCCCTCTAAGCTGAGCACTTGCACATCACCACAACTACCATCAAATATGTGTGCACACCCACGACAATAAACCGAAGGGAATCTTGCTGGACAATCAGAAAATATGGAGCTATGACAAATATTATAAAAGCATTTTGGTTCAAGTTTCAAGTATTCTATCAATTTTTTGTTTTAGAATGATGCTTCGTTAGAAGGAAGAAATACCAAGTCCATCTCGGAGATGTTTGAACTCAGATCATAAATTGCTGATAACTGTAGAGAAGAGCTTTTGACCAATATTTCATTGTTTGTCTCAATTCATTGCCATATCACACATACACACACACACACATGAATACTAATATTTTTCAGTATTATTGCTGAGCTGTGGAGGCAAATGGCTTAGTGGTTACAGTTTTGGACTCATTATTGAAAGATGGTGATTTCAATTCCTGGACCAGGCAATACATTGTGTTCTTGAGCAAAACACTTCATTTCACATTGCTCCAGTCCACTCAGCTGATAAAAAGGAGCAACTGTACGATGGCCTGGTATCTCATCCAGGTGGGGAATATACATGCCATGGAAACCTGGAACCTGGCCCTATGAATCTGTATGACTCGGGAAGGTATCTTTACCTTTAATTCTATTATTACTGAATTGCAAAAATTGTTTAACAGTGTTTTTTCTGACTTTACAGTTTGAATTCAACTAAAAAAATCTTCAACGTAGTATCCCAGCATGGTCATGGTTTGATGACTGAAATAAGTAAAAACTGATAAAAGATTAAGGATTATCAAAGAACTCCACCCCAACCAGAGATTATGTGAACACATTACTACAACTTAAAGTTAACACATTTCACATGATACATTCTCCTGTCACTTACATCAGTGAACTAAAATTCTAAAATCTATCCACCACTATATATGAGTTTTTGGTACCATTTTGCATTTAATGACTGCCACAGACTCTGTATATTGCAGGTAATCAATTGGAATCCATTAAGACTTTAATCTACAAGCATGCTTGAAATTAATCTGACCAGCTGTGTTACCATAATATAATTGAAAAGCTTTCCCTGAAGGCAACTTAAAAATTCTTCTAATATTCCAGACCATTATTATGACATGATAATTACTCAGCTGTTGGGATTTTGCTTGATAAAATAACCATATTTTAATAAAATAACCATATTTTTATAATACAGCCATATTTTAATAAAATACTCATATTTTAGGATTAAAATTTCCACTGCCAAATATACTCATATATACAGCTTTGAAAATATATTTCATAAAAAAAAAACACACACAGATACTATGTATTCAGAAAACATAGGAACTGATGTGGCTGTGTGGTAAAGAAGCTGGCTTCTCAACCATATGGGCTTGAGTTCAAGTCCCACTGTGTAGCCCCTTTGACAAGCATCTTCGTCTGTAGCCCAAGGTCAACAACAGCCTTGGGAGTGAATTTGATAAGTAGAAATGGAAAGAAGCCCATTCATATACAAGAAACTCATCATATACATACACATAAATACATACATACATACATACAACAGGATTCTTTCAGTTTCCATCTCCCAATTCCACTCACAAAACCTTTGTTGGTCCATGGCTTTAGTAGAAGACACTTGTTCAAGGAGCAATACAATTGAAATGAAGCTGAAACCACTTGGTGGTAAAGCAAACTTCTTACCACACAGCTCACATGCAATGCTACAAAGTCAAATGTATTTAAAATTATTCCAATTAGGCTCAAAACAGAAATCCAAAGAATATTTTTAAATAATGAAAAATAAAAAGTTACAATGGGGCTACTAATTCCAAGTCCACCTTTTTTAAAATTATGCTGGAGATTTTTTTGAATATTTATATTTTATTAGTTAATTCTAATAATTAAATATATCACTAAAAATTGATTGTAATAATTAATATTATTAATAAAAGCTCAGTAACAAAAAACTATAATTAAAAACTCTAATAAAAATATATTCATGAAATCTATGAATATGTTAATAACATCTATAAGGAGGTGCTTTTTCCATTCACCAAAATGAAGGGAGCCTTGGCATGGAGGAACTGATGTTGTTAGATGGTAGCCAACGTTCACTGGGTGTTTCAACCCTGATCCGTAACACCCTCCCATTGGTGGGTCAGCAGAGGTGGCCAAGTCACTACTCCTCACTTCTCCTGGATAAAATGTTATTTTAATAATAATAATTATATAAGATAAAATTGTGTTTTTTATTGACAAATTATGTATTATGTAATTATATTTTTTAATAAAAATTATATTTAATAAAATATTTTTATAATAAATATAATTGATGAAATTATATTTTATCAAAATTAATTATTCATTTAATATATATGCAATTTATTATCTATAAAATTATAAGCGAATGTTAAATGATGATGATGATGCCTTGTCAAATACATCCTTTTAACATAGAAAATCAACTTCCCGTGCACTGTTTAGGCCAGGTTTTTATCATTTTAAAGGATGAGAGATAATTTGCTCCTGGATAAGATGCTGGCCTTTTGTTGCAGGTAAGATATCTTGCTGATCTGGTATCTTGTTAATTTGATATCTATTGTTTGGTGTTTATTGATCTGGTGTTTATTGATTGGTGTCTATAGCAGGTCAGAAATTGTATTGATCTAGTGTCAATTGATCTGATATCTATTGATTAGCTGCTATTGATTGGTGTCTATTGACTGATGTCTATCACAGGTCAGATATCCTATTGATCTGGTGTCTATCATAGGTCAGATACACAATTGATCTGCCGTCCTGTCCTGACAGCCAGGATAACAAAGGGCAAATGGAGAATAGAATATTTTACATACAAGCAAAAACATACCTGTACATGCCAACAAGATTGTCTCTAAGTGGTTACTGAATATGCTAAAAATAACAGCGAAATCTCCATTAAGTAACACAGAAGATTTTAAAATGTTAAGGGCATACTGGATAATGAGATCCTTGATACGTCGTACCTCAAAATAAAACTGGGATGGCTTTGGCTGGAATGTATGTGATCATAGGTCTTCTAAGGATCATATTTCTATAATTCATACAGAAGAACATAAGGATCAAAGCCTCAATACCTTTGATCACAGGTTTAGCTCTTCTCTAGGATCAATGTTAAACAGTCAGAGAATATCTGGACTTGATTTGAGTGCATATTAAGTAAGTGACCATCTCTGCCTTTCTTGATGCTACTAATTGGAACTTCATCCAAATATAATCAGATAGATTTTTAAATTTTAAATTAACATGGTTTAATTGTAATGTATAATTTTTGTCATTGCCATAAATACCTGAGCACCATTATATTTTCACATTTATTCCAGAAACTTTTCCAAATAGTATTTTTATCTCTATTCTATCACTGTTGTTCTCAAAATAAGGTTTAGCTATCAAATATCAACATCACCATCATCATTTCTACGTTCACTTTTCAATGATTGCATGGGTCAGACAGAATTCATGATTTTCAATGGCTGGATGTCTTTCCAGTTGCTAAACGTCACCTATTTCCCAACAAGGTAATATTTTCCCTTGGCTGGACAAGTAAGCACCGCAGATCAGAAAAAAAACAAAAAAACACTGCTTGAATGATGCTGTTGCAAGTATTGTATAATGCCATATAATATGAAAACCTGCATAGCAGACACACAAACATGGCAAATTTAAACATTTCTCCATAGATTGGAAAAATGATGAACAACCTTAATCAATTTTATGCTCTTATTGGAGTCTCTTCAGAGATGTCAACATTGCTTGACCAATGCCAAAGAAAAACAGCCAATATATTTGAATACAGAGTAAATAAATTTGGTAGCTTCAGAGAAGTGGAGCTACTAATTCACATTCCATAAGCATTTAGTACATTACCACCACCACCAACACCACTACCACCACCACTATCATCATCATCATTGTCATCCTTTAACATCCGTTTTCTATGTTGGCATGGGTTGGATGGCTCAAGAGAAGCTGCCAAGCCAGAGAGCTGCATCAGGCTCCAGTTGTTTCTACAGGTGGATGCTCCTCCTAATACCAACCACTTTGCAGTGTGTACTGGGTGCTTTTGTATGTGGCACCATCACCAGTGCTATCTATGAGGCATTAGCATGGGTGCTTTATGGGTCACAGCAGAACAGGTACTTTTTCCAAAGTCACCAGAACAGGTGCTCTGTACATGGCACCAGTTTACACTCACAAGGCATTGGTTGGTTTAGACTTATTGTAGAGAGCACTTGCCAAGTGGGATTGAACTTCAAACCATGTGGTTGGGAAGAAAAATTCTTAACCACTCATCCATGCTTCTCATAATAGTCTTTCATTCTCTTACTTGTTTCAGTCATTTGACCACAGCCATGCTGGAGCATTGCCTTTTAGTGGAGTAAATCAACTCCTGGACTTATTCTTTGTAAGCCTAGTACTTATCCGATTGGTCTCTTTTGCTGAACCGCTAAGTTACAGAGATCTAAAGACACCAACATCGGTTGTCAAGCAACAGTGGTGGGTAGAACAAACACACACAACACACACATATATATATATACATGACAAACTTCTTTCAGTTTCTGTCTACTAAATCCACTCACAAGGCTTTGGTCAGCCCAAGGTTATAGTAGAAGACACTTACCCAAGGTATCATGCAGTGGGACTGAAATCGGAACCATGTGGTTGGTAAGCAAGCTACTTACCACACAGCCACTCCTATATTTTTTTAATGCTTCATCATAAGAGAAATGTCAATGCTAATGACCCATGACTGGCGGAATGAAATGAGGACATTATTTTCAAACCAAAGACTGAATCTGAATATATGGAAGAGAGTAGACTCTATTAGGGGTACTCAAGAGGACCAGTTGGGTATTAAACCAAAGAGCAGATTATGTCTACCAACCAAGGCCTCATAGCATGTAAAACAGGAACAACAAATACCCCAAGACATCTTGCCTTTAGCAACATCTGTATAGCAACACCTGATTAGCAACACTTGTGGAGAATTGTACATGTGCTGATACAACTGTAGCAACATCAACAATAGCAATAGCGACTCTGTAAACTAGTCAATATTAAACTAATATAAATATATGAATTAATATTATATATTCTAAGGTGGTGAGCTGGCAGAAACGTTAGCACACCAGGCAAAACACTTAGCTGTATTTCGTCTACCTATAAGTTTTGAGATCAAATTCTGCTGAGGTTGACTTTACCTTTCATCCTTCCAGGGTCGATAAATTAAGTATCAGTTGCATATTTCAGTCAATCTAATCAACTGGTCCCCTCCCCAAAAATTTCGGGCCTTGTACAGGGAGTAATAAAGGATATTATATATTCTATTTCTAGAGGTATTGAATATGTATCCCTTTCAATACCAACCTGGCTGAAACCGGCTCTGGCACTGCAGTACAAACATCTTGTTTCAAAAGTTCAGAATCAAAATCTGCCACCAAACTTTAGTCACAATTTATGTTCTTAACTCAAGCTTAATGATAACAAAGTTATTCTAATAAATTCTTTGTTATATTTGAAATTAACCAAAAGAAACACAGAGCATCTCAAAATAAATATGTATGTAAAATTCTTGATCATGTACAAAAACGCAAAAGTATATATATATATATATACACACATACATGTGTGTATGTGTTTGTGTGTCAATGTACATATGTTTGTGTGATTATATGAATTTACATATAAATATGTGTATGTGTGTGTATATGTATATGTGTATGGTACCTTGGGCAAGTATCAGCCTTGGGCCAACCAAAGCCTTGTGAGTGGATTTGGTAGACAAAAACTGAAAGAAGCCCATCATATATATATATACATATATATATGTGTGTGTGTGTATAGGTTTGTGTGTCTGTTTGTCCCCCCATCATCACTTGAAAACCAATGCTGGTGTGTTTACATCCCTGTAACTTAGCAGCTCAGCAAAAGAGACCAGGAGAATAAGTGCTAAGCTTACAAAGAAGAAGTCCTGGGGTCGATTTGCTTGACTAAAGGTTGTGCCCCAGCATGGCCATAGTCAAATGACTGAAACAAGTAAAAGAATAAAAGAAAAATAATATATATACACATATATATATGTGTGTATATATATATATATATATATATATACACACATATATGTGTAATATATATGCAGCTATATATACATATATGTATGTATATTACTATATATGCACATATGCATTCTCACACTCATATAGATATACATAACAAGCATCTCATTATTTAAGTTTCTACCAACCTGTAAGTTCTGAAATCTGTTATTTTTCTTATTTTCTCTCTTTTTTTCTTTTTCCTTTTCAATTACCCTGCTTTCTCTGAATACCATCCTGAGTTTTGTGGATTCCTATCATTTTCCACACTTATCTCCTATAATTATGTATTGACCTCACCTGATATTTCCAATAAATATTAGTCATTCTAATTTCAATGGAAAAAAAATTATTCAATTTTGCTTTTTTTACCATTTACATAGGTTTCCTACACGTTCATCATTGATTTATAATTTTTATCGTTTATTTTTCATATTTTTTTTGTTTTTGATTTTATATTTTTTATTTTATCCCTGTTAACATTTTCTCTTCTGCTTTCTAATTACCAATCATTATCAAATTCCAATTATTGATACATTAATTGAATAATTTTGCAGGAATTTTCAGGAATGTGCCAAAATAAATTAGATTTTAGTTGACACCCATAATGGGAAACTATGTACCAATAAAGAATTCAAGAACATAACATCCTTAATGGGAATACAAGATGAACTAGTTTAGTTTAATAGGAGTTTATTTCTTCAATTAATGATCTCTGTCTTTCCGCTTTTTGTGAGTTAGAACTCCATGTCTAATGTAACATCTATATTGAATTCCTCATCCGCAACTGTTTTCTTCGAACTACATGTGAATTATGTACACCATTCCATACTGCACCACCCCATACAACGTACACCACATGTCCCCCCCCCCATCACCACCACTACCACCAGCAACTGTGTTTTGTCTTCACACCTCTTACAGTTTGCATTTCTTTCTGATCTGTCTCCTTTCACTAATCCTCTTACTCCATTCCATCGTTCCTAATTTATGTTTTCTAATTCTTTAAAAAATCAAATAACAAACATCCATAAAGCTGATGTGCAAATCCCCAATTCCTCAAGGCGAGTAGATGCGAGATAAACCTCTCCCTGGATATGATGCTATTAAAGGAATGTTGTTTCACCAGCAATAAGGATTGAACTTAACATAGCAGACCAACAAGATACTCATCAATAACAAAATTATAACAGAGTGTACAATGGAAAAGTTTATAACAAATGCTGACTATTAACAAGGTGAACTTAGCCCTTAATAGTTATGAATTGTTGACCACATGGTAATGCAGTCAGCTCAAGCTTTTCGTTAAGAACTCCTTCTACATAGCCTCTGTTTACACACAACTATATATTCACTTTCCAACATGTCTCATTAATATTTCATTCCCTATACTTCTCTGCAGTCCTGATCTTGGCTTTGCTTGTGCCACAGACTAGCTGAATTTTGGTACCTTTGCAAGTATAATTTTTAACAATTCTCACAAGGAAGAAAATCTTCAAAAGTAGGAATGTCTGCAGACTCTGCTGTCTAACTAATGCAGCAACCATAAACAAATGACCAGGAAGTCTACATCCACAAAAATAAGAAACACAAATGTTGAAATAAGAAAGTTACCCAACCCAAAAGCTGAACTTATGCTGTTTATTAGCAAGGAAATATCATGACTTGCTGACCTGTGGGTTATTGATCCCGACTTATCAGTTCAATTTCTTTATCTGCATTATATACAAACAAATGTGCAGCTTCTTATTATTCTATGATTTCACCAAACATTTCCCTCTTTGCCTCTGGAAAAGCTGTTTCTTCAGTCTCCTACTTTGATAAGTTGAATCAAAATCACAAATTTTGATTAAACTAATCATGATGGCTGATAGAAGAAACAGATACGGCTTCTTTGTGGAAAACTAGCTTCGATCATTTTGGTTTCATAGTCGTCGTCGTCATCATCATCATCATTGTCACTGCAGTCATCAGTGTCATCATCAATGTTAAGACACTTATATATTCCATACAGTATTGTTTTGCTCTTTTCTCATCTCATCAGTAAAGATCCACATGCCATTATCTCATTTTATGAATTCTTGCCATGTCTTACCAATTCGCAGTCTTCCCTTACCGTGGCAAGCCTCCACCCCTGTCAGTACTTTCCACCTCTTCATCTCACATCCACCGTTTGTTTGCTTCCCATGTGTTTGCACTCCCTAAGCATATTTCATTCCTGTCCTTATGCGGATGCAGTACAGTTTGAAAATCTGTCCCACTTTTGCACACTCCATCTACAACACTATTATTAACAGCTGTCACAGCACTAACAATGTGTACTATGTAACAAAAACTACAATCTACATACTAACTGGACAACAGTCTATTTTGCTGCACCACTTCTTGAATACTGCTGTATATTTAGTAGAACTGTAGAGTCTTCGTTTTCAGTCTATTAATCCAGTACCTTTTGTCTGCTTATTATTTTCGGTGACTACACACCATTCATTTATTTCTATCAGTTATTTATTGAGCAAGGACATTTCCTACAGAGCATTGTTCTCTGTAGCTAATTAGTAATGCTGTTCTCTGTCACCAATTACCAATATCTGTTTTCTGGTAGTAATTAGTAATGTATGTGCTCTGTTACTAATTAGAAGTGTATGTTCTCTGTTACTAATTAGTAGTATATTCTCACTGTTACTAATTAATACTTTGAACTTTACCACGTTCTTTAAAACTTTCCATTCTAAGCCAGTCTACAAGATTTTAAGCATTTCCTTCACCTCTCTGTGAGATTTTGCAATAACTAACAGATCATAAATATTTACAATTTTCTTCAGAATGCACAATCCTAAACTTTAGTGTTTAGTTTAATGAATTAAATTCCTCAATAAACTTAATGTCAATTCTAAATTCTCATAAAGCACAGTCATATATGATGGTATGTCTCGAAGAAACCGTTCATCTACACCTAGTTTTGTTATGGTCCACTTGCTAATTGAAAGGGACCTTGTGAAAAGATTCTCTGGCTTAATGATTTGTAATTTAAGTGTTTCAGCCTTAACGAGGAACATCTGAAGCAGCTGTCTTACTCAATTGATACATGCAGGCAAACATATACACAAACATCACACACACACACACACACACACACACACACACACACACACACACACACACACACAAACACACATATATACACACTCATACATATGAAAACACTTTAACATTTAAACTGAAGGATTACTCACTACTTATTAGTTGAGAACATATTTGTTAATTTTTACAGGGTGAATGTTGACAGTGACTTCAAAATTTTGGCTTCCAAGTCTGATGACCACAGATAAGCTGATACTTCGAAGTTACTGTCGACTATTTCCTTGTGGGAACTAACGTATCAATTATTGGAAATGGCAATTGCTCTGTCTTCACAGATGATTGTCATCTCTCACTGCTTCATCATTGTCAATGGCATTTCTGACTTTCCATCCATGACCTATCAAATGACTACCCAGTCCCATTGTAGGTTTGTGTTGCTTGAAGCACAGGTCACAGGCAAAATCTGTAACTTACTGCAAGCTTCTAACTCATTAGGTTTTCACTCTTCCATAGCCAAAGAAATTTCAGTCGATGGAAGGACAAATGAGGTCACCATAAAGAGACATTTATATATCATTGGATTATTTTGATAAACGCTTGTACAAAATGAGTACCACACACTGAGTCTCTGTGATTAGTACCTTGTGACAGGCCAAAGTAAGATGACCAGTAATCATGGGAAAATAAAGGTTTTATAGGTTTTATATCTCTCTTAGAAGGATGGTGTGACAACAGATGAGTTCCTCACACGTGGTGAATTTGCTGGACACTATGAGACACCAACCAAGGTTATTTCTGCATACCTGTGCTTGGATGGAATGCCATCACATGTGCAACTTAGCCCATACCAGAGAGCCTGACAGGTGCTTCTATTCCAGGGCAGAGACTACCTGGGAACAAGTCTAGCAAAGAGGGGGTTCCACATCCCTCAAACCCTGCAACTCCTGAACCAGTCCCCCACTGCTGGACACTGTTGAATGTCATAGCCACATATAGGTATAGGTATAGGTATATATATATATATATATATATATATATATATATATATATATATGTATGTATGTATGTATGTATGTATGTATGTATGTATGTATGTATGTATGTATGTATGTGTGAATGTATATATATATATATATATATATATATATATGTCAGTAAATATATGTGTATATATATGTGTGTGTAAGTGTATATATATATATTTATATATGTGTGTGTAAGTGTATATATATATATTATATATATATATATATATATATATATATATATATTTATATATATATACATACACACGTGTGTATATATATATATAATATATATATATATATACACACATGTCTGTATAAGGTGTGGGTGCTGGAATGAAACTGTTAATATATATTAACATATTAAAAATTTCAAAGAATTTACATTCTATAAAAATGCAGAGGAAAAAGAAGTTGTTAGTTGTTAAATTGTATAATAACATCACTGTTGGGATATGAATTAGAAAAATGACATTTGCCTTCAATATTTTATTAAACTATATATTTCTCTCAAATATAAACAAATATATGTAAAAATTAATTGGTTAAATATATTGGAATAACTTTAAAATTAGTAATATATTTTTTAGATTGCTTTTTTTGTGTTATTACTTACATGGTGAATGTTAATATAAATTTATTCAATCAATATTTTTCAATTTTAAGCTCAATACAAAATAAAGTTCAGAGAAGGGAGAGAAAGAGAGAAATGGTGAAAGAGAGAAAGGGTGAATGGGAGAGAGAGGGGAAGAGTGAGAGAGGTGAATTCTGCCTATGAAATGTAGCAAAAGTAAAAGGTTAAAGTAAAAATTAAAATAAGTAAATAAATAAAAATAAATTAAAAACACTAATTATAAAAGGAAACTAGAAGAAACAAGACAAATCAATATTTATATCCAAATGTTATTGTAGCAAATTTCTCTATAGATTTTAATTAATATAAATTAATTAAACATATACAAACCATTAACAAAAATAAAAAAGAAACGCAAAAAATTTTAATTCTACTACATTTTTTAAAAATTATTTGTTCAGAAATACATTATTACATATATTTTGCTAATTTTTCACCTAAAAGTAAATTGCGAAAAGAAAATTTAAAAGAAATAGAATGAAAAATAATAATAATTATAAGGCTGAATTTTAGAATGTTTAAAATCAGGATTTTTAATTTTTGAAACATCTGAGATGAAATTTTAAAATCTTTTAAGTAATATTAATTTTTAAAAATATATATATTTATTTAGTTTCAGTTCATCATGAAGGTCAATAACAAGAAAAACATTTCAGCCAAAATGATTAATTTGCATTTTTCCCCTTCAGTTCCCCCACCATCTAACCTTCACTTCTTCTCCTTCTGTCACATTTTACATTTGTTTTCTTTCACTATTCTTTCCCTTTCTCCCTTCCTTTCCTACTCCTAGCTTCTCACTTGCCCTTATTCTTCTCTCAGGTTTCTTTTTATTCCCAAGTCTCTCTCACTCTCGTTTTCTTTAATTATTTCATTAAGAAAATCTCAGATTTCAATGAAAATGTTTTAATGTAAAGGAAAATTAGGCATCGTCTTTCTTGATTTAAACCAGTCCACAGCAGCACCAACCAGGACTTTCAATTTTTATTGTAGTCCTTTCACTTTGTTGCTTATGGCATTAATACTAATACTATTTAAAGAATGCATAAACACCACAACATCTCTTCAACGGTGTTTAATCAATTTAAATCTAATTCTTACTTCAACAATTTCTGTTAAATCGTTTTATTTACAAAACAAATTGAGGCCCCACCATTTTAGTGGTTACTCTGTATCTGTACCTGTAAAATTTCCCTTCAGACTGCAGGCCACATAAGGATTTCATGATATATTAAAGCCTCCATTTTTTGTCTTTATTGCCCACAGGGGACAAACAAGGACAGACAAAGGGATTAAGTTGATTACATCAACCCCAGTGCATAACTGGTACTTATTTAAACGACCCTGAAAGGACAAAAGGCAAAGTCAACCTCAGTGGAATTTTAGCTCAGAGCATAATGGCAGACGAAATATCCTCTATGCATTTCACCCGGCATGCTAACGTTTCTGCCTGCTCCATTAAGGCCTCCTTTGGTCACAGTTGACCATACACCTGCCTATGAATGTAATGGCATGGGCAAGAATTTCTTGAGAAAGACCACAGTTAACCAAATTTGCAGGTCTCACCACTACCATCATTGATGTCATCGTTCTAATGTTCACTCTTCCAACTTTCCATGGGTTGGATGGAATTTGTTGCCAGCCCACAGCTGCTTCCAAATAAGGTAATTTCTTCCTAAAGTTGAACATGTTTTCATGGAAGCTTGGAAATGAAGTGCACTTCTTGTACAATGACGGTGACCTTCATTTACAATATTCATGTTGATGTGAAGATGAGACACAATCTCTCACACACATAGATATAATTAAGATTCCGTTGAATTAGGTACTTAAACTGAGACACCTTGCTAGGTCTGTATAATCCACACACCCAAGCAACATTGATTGAATATTGAATATCAAGACTCCATGCACGTGTTTTTGTACCTGATTTGTATTCCTTCTATGTGTGCAGACAATGCAACCCAAATAGTAATTCAGGTATGTACTTTTTATAAAGGTACTTACTAGGTAATTCACACACCTAAAGTTGTTACTGAGTGGCACAAGGAACATTCTTGTGAAGTTGAACATCTTATCTGGCCACCACAGTCCCCAGATCTCAATATTATTGAACATTTATGGTGCATTTTAGAGAAACAAGTAAGGAGTTGATATCCTCCACCATCATCACTACAAGAACTGAGGACTGTTTTAGCTGAAGAATGGGCAAAAATTCCTTTGGAAACAATTCAAACTTTATACGAGTCCATACCTCACAGAATTTAAGCCAAAGGCAGTCCTACACATATTAAAATAAATTTGTTTGAAATTTTAAGGTGTTTCCATTATTTTGTCCAACCCCTGTAGGTAAGTTAAGTTAGAGGTTATAAGAACCATCAAAGAGATACTCACATCCAATGAATCCACTAGTGTTTTACCTATATTTAATCATCAGTATTAAGGCTCATAAATGATAGGTAATGACGCAAATAAACAAGACTTAATCAACATTCAAGGAAATCACAAAATGGAGATACAATTCATGAATAACAATTGATTATAACAAATGATAATTGATGTATACTAATTGTATCTCCATTTTCTGATTTCCTTATATATGTATACATATATATAATGAGAGAGAGAGGGGAAGAGAGGTTGTGATGCAAATAAACAATAAACACAATTAGGTTTCATACACACACATACACACCAGTGGTTACCAACCTGTGGTTTGCAAAGGTAGCATTGGGGGTCCATGACCATGTTAAACTGACAGACCTTTCAATATCCTGGGGTCTGTGGGAAAATTCATTTTAAGGAAAGGGGTCCTTGGTAGTGAAAAAGTTGGGATTATATAGATACACATGTCTACATATGTACAAAAAGACAAACACATACACATATACATAGACATATGAATATATTTACAGAGGGCATAAAAAAATACAGAAATCCTTAATACAGAGTACAAGGTCACTCAACAGCTGTTTCAGGAAGCTCGGATTTATATAATAATCATAATGCTCATAATTTGCTGAGGGAATGAGCAAATTTTTTGTGTATATACAATGAGTTTCTTTTAGTTTCCATCTACCATATCCACTCACAAGTCTTTGTTCAGGTCGGGACTATAATAGAAGACACTTGCTCAAGGTGTCATGCTGTGTAACTGAACTCAGGACAAAGTGGTCAGGCTGAAAAGTCCTTAACCACAGGGCTATAAAAGTACCATGCTGGAATTGTACATTATTCATCAACCCTAAAGGAATAAAGAACAAAGTTAAACTTCACTGGATTTGAAC
>NC_043009.1:31276862-31281862 GCF_006345805.1 Octopus sinensis | reverse complement strand
ACCGTCACCATCATTATCACCATCGCCATCATCATCATTATCACCACCACTACCACCACCATCATCATCATATTACCATCATCCACATCATTATCACCCCTCCACCATCATCATCACTACCACCATCACCACTACCATCATCATCATTATCATCATGATTATCTTCACCATCGCCATTAGCGCCAGCATCAGCTGCACTACCACCGCCACCACCACCATCCTCATCACCATTTCCATCCCCACCCACCATCATTGTCTTTATTATCATTGCCATCATTGTCGTTATCCTCCCCACCAACTTTTCTCATTGTGGTTATTATGTTGGCAGGATATGTGACTGTGCTGAGGTAGACTTTGCCTTTCAGTCTTCTGGTGACAATGAAAGTATGCACCAGTCAAATACTGGGGGGCCAATGCAATTGACTTGACCCACCCCACTCTACCTTGCCAGAAAACCTGCTGGCCCTGTGCCAAGGTTTCAAATTGTTATGTTTGATTCCTCCTCCACATCCTCATTAGTTCATTCATGACTATGAGCACCACTATGACTACCACCACTAACACTACTACTCCTAATGGTACAATGAACACTACCACCCCTACCACAGACCATTACTACCACCATCACTGCTGTTGTCACCACTTCAGTCAACACCACCAATGCAAGGCTTTCCCCTCCCATCATCCCCTTTACTCCAACCATTGCTGCTAAATCACTGCCCCCTCACCGCCCTTCCACACACACAACCACCACCAATGGCAGCACCAATACCGCTATCCCAACCACTGCTATTGCATCACCAACTCACTATCGCCACCATCACCACCACTACCACCACCACCACCACCACTGCCATCACCACTGCTTTCATTACCATCACCAGCCCAACAACCCTGCCACAATCACCATCATTGCCACTACCTCCCCACCCTAAACCACTATCTCTACCATTCCAGACACCCCTACAAACCACCACCATATCTTAATTTATCCAAGTATTACCATGTCATACCTTATAACTGAAATCATCCTCTGTTAATACTCTGCCCTTCCTGCACCCTCCCCTCCTTTCCCATTTGTCTTCTACTTTCTGTCCTTCCCTTACCATTAATATAATCCCAGTGTTAACAGAGATTATCATATGGGACTGAGATCATGGTTACACATTTTGTATAATTGAAGCAAAGTAAGTCTGTTATCAATGGTTTTGTTAAAGATTGTTGTTAGTTTCTTCTTTGAGATATTTTGAGATTGGTAAAGGGAATGATGGAAACCTTGCCTGCTAGAATAACAGGCAAGAAGACGCTAAGATAAGTTCCATATTTTGTAAGAATATCTTACATTTATGGTTTCACAAGTTTTAACCGGTTGTCATGTGTATCGATGTTTGCAGAATGTTAACTAATCTATGAAGTTGTGATATTATATGATCCATTATGATTTCCGTGAGTGGTTCAGAAGGTGTTGATACAAGATTTTGTCGTTTACTGAAAGCATCGATATGGAAATATAAAGTACACTTAACGTCAAATGTAATCTAAATTTGACAAAATATTTGAAGAACTATCTAGGAGTATATTATTCTTTGTAGCCTTCACTTTCTAAGTTAGTAGTGATAAGAAAGTGATTTAGCTGGGGTTTCTTGCAGATTGAGCAGCTGTTTAGAAGCCCTTGCCTCATCTGTTTGTTGTAAGGGAAATAATTTATGAATTCATTATTTATATCACTACAGCATTTGACGTGACTGTTCATCTTCATTTTGTTTGCTCGACTGAAAGGAGACACTGTGGAGGAATGAGGACTCTTTAGTCTTATGAGTCACAAGGCTACCTCAGGAGTCCTGTTCCTATGAATAAATGTGCCCAGTATTCTCAACAAAAGGGTTAGCAAATGAGTAGAGACTACAAAAGGTTGAGGGCAATTTTAGTCTGAGACCAAGCAATATCTCTTTTATTGGTACCATGATAAAAACACCCAGTATGTTCTGTGAAGTGATTGATGAATTAACGACATTGAGTTGAAGGACCTTTTAGTCTGAGATACAAGTTTTCTAGTGCTGGTTCTGTGATAAAATGCATCCAATACAAGGCATAGAGTGACTGGTGTTAGGAAGGGCTTTCAGCTGTAGTTGACTAGAAAAGGATCATTCAAATAAGACATTATTATGACTAGGTTCCGACCTCAGCCAGCCTTGAACTGTGAGAAGTTGGCATGTGGTAGATGCAAGCTTCAACAAACTGATTCATGCAATTTCTGCCTCACCAAAGGAAATCCTGTCTCTATTAATGAGGAAATACAAGCTACAGGAGGAGAAAGTGAATCCCATTTGTATAAAGCTATTGAAAGGTCAAAATGAGATGTGCTTGTCCATCACATCGCAGAGGATAGTAATTCTGACTTGGATCAGGATGATCCATCTCACAGAGGTATTAGTATTTTTGTAAGTAGGAGAAGAGAGAAAAGTGGTAGGGAAATTGTGGCATTAATGCTTTTTACAAAGGCTTTAGCATTACAAGAGACATTGTTTCTACTTGAGAATTGGAACCATGTTAACTTACCTGAAACAAAATAATTGATATAATAATTGATATGATAAATCTAAGAATCACATCTTGATTAATTAAAACCTTTTTGTTGACAAAGAAATTTCATTGATTTGATACCAATATTTTATGTTTTAGATTCTTTAGTTCAGATTAGGTAACAGAAAAAAACCACCAGTCATAAAAGGAGCAAACATTGCTGTGTTGTTACGATGTTTCCTTCCCAGCCATATGATTTCTGGTTCAACCTCACAAGGCAGCACTACACAAATGTCATCTACTCTTGTATTCAACCAAATAATGTCTTGCTAGGGAATAAGTTAGATAGAAACTGAGAGAAGCCTGTCACATAGCTATCTACCAATCTATCAATCTATCCCACAACTGTCTGTCTCTGCTCCCTACCCCTCTCTTTTCCTTCTACATGACCAGTGTTCGGCCAACCACAATCTTTCTTTCTTGGCCTGACTGCCGACCACTAACATCACTTATGTCCATCTCCTATGTTCCTGCCTTAAGGCGTTCACTTGATACATGCCAGCTCAACTTGATTTGTCCTCATTAGTTGAAAGACACTTATTGTTATATTCTTGTTGTTTGTATTTGTAATTGTGTAATATGTTCTCCACTTTTTGTTTTTGCTGTCGTACACATTCGCTTACTTTCTTACAAAAACTCTAATGCTCTTAGCTAAGACTTTTTGGGGGGCAACCAGATTGAACAGTCTCAAGTGTAACTACCCGAAACTGTAAGGACATCTGGCAACTTGACTGATGAAAGAAGGCCTCAAATGACACATCCTTTTTTTCCTACCCCTCTAATTGTTATTTTTCCTATCCACCTTTGTATCATCTGTCTGTCTGTATGTTTTATTGTCCTCTATTGCATTTTTGTTCCATTTTATATACATATATGTGTGTGTGTGTATATATATGTATGTATGTATTTGTGTGTGTCGAAGCAGGTGACCACACAAATATGTGTCAAGGTTTATACCTGCTCTCTTACTGAAAAGTCAACATACTATAACTGAAGACTTTGTTACTATACCGTTGTGCACAAACCTTTTAGTGGGCATGTATGTTTGAAAATATGTAGAATAATAAATCCCTTTTCCTAACAATTAGATATGGGTTTGTGACAAGACAGGCATCCAGCCGTAAAACAATGCCTCAAAATATATATGCTCATCTAACCCTTACTAGCACAGAAAAACTGAAGTAAAAAAAAATGGATGAAACAAATGAGCCCTTTTATTTACCATGCTTTAGTGCCAAGCTATGCCATTTGCCACAAGATCCCTATCTACATCAGATCATCCATCAAAGTTTATTTGTAGATGGTACATAGATATTTCATTTTTTTGACATGTATTGTTTTAATTTTCTTTTTGTGTTTTTCTGCATTTAGGTTTGCAAACTAAAGAACCCTTTGTAAATTCCCAAATTCCTAGAACATTAGCAGGAAGATAATCTATCACCTGCATCTTTTTGTCTTCAAAGTCAGCAAGTAGTTAAATATTTGTTCACAGCAGAAAAATTCCCTGGTTGGTGATATGATCAAAATCGTGAATCCTTAACAATTTTTTCAAACACCTTTGATAAAAATCAAGGAACTTACATAGAAAAAGCTTTGCAAAACAATCACAAAGCAGGCTAAAAATGAGAGGAAGGGTGGGTTATGAAGTTTGGATTATAAAGGGAACAAATGAGGCGAACTGGCAGAATGGTTAGAAGATCAGGTAGACTGCGCTTTGTGATACTTGTTTAGGATGTCATTGCTCTAAGTTCAAATCTCATCAAAGTCAACTTCACCTTCTATCACTTCAGGGTCAAATAAAACTGTACCAATCTATGGAAATGAATTGGTAGAACTGTAAGGAGACAATATCAGATTGGATGTCATGGTGGGATTCTAACTAATGCAATGAAATGGGCTGTCTTTGGACAACAGATTAAATTTACCATTTAAATAGGTGATATTCAAACAAAGAATGTAAAGAGATGAGAACTTGGCTCTTTGAGTTACTAAGTTCAAATCCTGCTTTGGTCCAACATACTCGTGGTCTTAATCCATCTCCCATTTTAAACACCACCACCTGGTCCTTGGATGCTTTTAGCAGGGCTCACCCTATTACAAGTATACATGTCAGGTGTCTAGCTTGGGGATACATTCCTTTCTTCTTTCAAACAGTTTCAGAACCTCTATAAAGGGTCATGGCAACCACTTTCCCCTCTTCACTAAAACATAAAAAAGCATAAACACCACCTTCCCATTTTAAACAAGGTGTTATTTAGGTGTTTAGCTGTTATTTCTAGCTTTTTGTTGTTGTTGAAGTCACTTTTTATCTTATTTTTATTATTGTTCTTGTTGTAGTTTTATTTTAGCCCCAAGTCAGCTTTGATTGAGCAGGTTTGTGTTCAAAAATATCAGTTATGAAATTTCCACCTGAATCA
>NC_043009.1:31266862-31271862 GCF_006345805.1 Octopus sinensis | reverse complement strand
GTAATTGCAAACTTATACTACAGTGATAGTTGAAACGTAGAATTTGGTTTGGTAAGATAGTGTTTTGTTATTTGAAAATTAGAGCAAAGCTGAGACAAACTGGCTCAAATTGGTTAATCAAGACGATTATATTTCATGGAATCCAGTGACTCCTGTGGAATCATTACGTATATAAATGGTTTCATCATCATCGTTATCATCATCACCACCGTCACCATCATCATCATTATCATGATCATCATGATCATCATGATCATCATGATCATGATCATCATCATGGTCATCATCATCATCATCATCATCACCATCATGATGATGATGATGATCATCATCATCATCATTTAAGTCTGTTCTCCATGCTGGTATGGCTTGGATGGTTTGAAAGGGGAAAGGGGCAGGCTTGCTGGAGAGCTGCACCAGGTGCCAATTGTCCGTTTTGGCATGGTTCCTGTGGCTGGATGCTCTCCCTAAAGCCAACCATTTTATAGAGTGTGGACTGGGTGATTTTTACATGGTACCAGCACAGGTGTGCTTGTGAGAGCAATTTAATCTGCATTTTTCTTTTTCACCTTTAGCCCAAAGACCGATGAAGCTGGTTACCCTGTTGCCATAGCATTGAAGTGACCAAGGTCACAACAGTCCCCACTGAAGTGGGTACCAATCTATCACTGGACTCAAGACGAACAAGTTTTGAAGAGAGAGGACAAGCCAATTGCATCAACTTCTGTACTTCACTGGTACTTTATTTCATTGATTCTGAAAAGATGAAAGGCAAAGTTGAACCACAGCAGGATTTGAACTCAGAACATAGGGAGCCAGAAGAAATTCTCTCAGCTCACCACTGAAGCAGCATCTTATGGTATTTTAAACAACTTTACAGAGAAATTGAGGTTCTTTGTAGGCACTTGGCACAGTTCTGCATTTAGCCCCATCCTGTTCACTCTATTTGCTACGGCTTTAATTCAAATATTCAGATTTGGTTGTCTTCGAGGCTCTTTTATATGTTAATGGCTTGATTCTCCCTCAAGAGTTTGTCAGAACTTCAATACATTTTGCTGAACCTGTCAATGAAGAAATTGCACACTTCGTACCTCTCTCTCTCTCTCTCTCTCTCTCTCTCTCTCTCTCTCTCTCTCTCTCTCTCTCTCTCTCTTCTCTCTCTCTCTCTCTCTCTCTCTCTCTATCTATCTATCTATCTGTCCATCTGTCTGTCTATCTATGTCTGAATGCATATTATACATTTAATATGAATATGCATGTACACACTTGCACATATGTATTTAATTACACACACACACACATGCACATACAGACTCACACACATACACACATACAGATGTTGTCTTATGACCCCTTGAAACTTATCGAAGTGTCCAACTCAAGCCACCAGTGAAAAGGGTTATAAAATGGTAAAAGAAAGATGATGATAAATATGTTATATCGAAGTAGAGTGCAGCTCTAATATCTGCTACTGTGCAAGCGTGTGCATGATTGCCCATACAAAAATGTGTTTGTGTATATAAATATTGTAGCGTATATATATATTTATGTCATGATATCATTTGAAGTGTATCTTCAAAGTGTGTGTTTTCTGCATCATTTGCTCCCTATATACAACCAAGATCATAGAATTATATCAAGATTTCTTGGTTTTAAGTTTTACTTAATGTTTTTGAATTTTATCTTAAACCCTTCCGCTCGTCAATAATTATATTTTTAAATTAATATTTTGCTAAGAATGCATAGGAGTATATATTTGCTTATTGTAAGTCTCACCTACATTCATATAAGATTGTCTATGTGCACATGCATATATATATATATATACATATATATATATATATATATATATGTACATGCAGTGTATAGTGACACACATTTACTCACACATATACACATAATTCATTTATATGTATGAATAACATGTGTGAGAGAAAGAATTAAGAGAAGCGGATTGAAAGAGAGGGATATAAAGATTGTGAATAACTTTTTAAGGTGGATTTATATTACCTATTGGTTTCAATATAATAGCATGAACATGTTTGTCATCTGCAGAAGTTATTGAATGGAGCCAACATAGATTAGCACACACATATTTACAGATATATATTGTCATTGGTTTAGCATGCACTTTTTATGATTTTATGGACCCAACAGAATTTATTGACGTAGATTTTCTATTGCATGTTGCCCTTCCTGTTGCCAACGATCACCTGTTTCCAAGCAAGGTAATATATCCCTATGACTTGACATGTTTTCAGGGCAGATTGCTATTGAAGGATGAAGGACATTGCTTATGATAATGACTTTAATTTGTAAACATTGTGTGATGTCAAGACAAAAAGACAAATATGAAAATTATAATAAAAAGTATTAAAAAAATACTTAGCACTCTGCATTTGTGTATAAAGTGATGTATTTGCATTTATGAGTCAATGTGAGAAACATTATTATTATTTGTCAGGGCAGCAGACTGGCAGAATTGTTACCATGCTGGACAAATTGCTTAGCAGCATTTCTTCTAGCTTCACATTCTGTGTTCAAATGGTTTTCAGATTGATATTGTCTTTCGGAGTTGATAAAATAAATAACAGTTGAGTGCCAAGTGGGCACATCTGCGATACATCTCCCCAGCTGCCAGGACACACTGCACTGCGTGTTTCTGAAGTATTATTAACTGAAGAAGAACTTTGAAGGTTATTTGAGGAAGGATTCTCCATGAAAGACCTCAGAGTAGAAGATTTAAAACTAACTCTGATAAAGTTTTGGTTCTGTTTTGCTCCTGAGTCTTACATCATAATAAAATTTATAATTTGTCTGCAGCAATGCCAGGATGAATCAATAACAATACTGAGCGATCCTCTTTAAACTATAAAGCATGAGTAATTACTGGTATCCATCTGTAAAAGCAACATCAACAATTTATTCATAAACGGAACACTCACTGAAAGTAATATGACAGTTTCAAAACTTAAAACCGAGTTCCCGCACCAGATGGTATAACGGCCGTTATTCTAGATATAAGTGCATATGTATAAAGGAGTGACCACAGAATCGCAAAAGAGATAATATGGAAGATTTTAAAATTAATTTATTCTATAGTAATGGTGATTTAATATTGTCAAGAAAGTTAAGGGAGACAGTTCTAGAATCCAAATTATTCAAAAACTGAATAGAAGTATACAGTAGAGAGTGAGATTGATATTTAGCATTCAGACAATTCCAAACATGGAGTAAAGATTATTTGCCAACATAACATGGCAGTCCTGGTTTAGGACGAATGTTGCTGTAATTTAGCCTCAGGAGACATCGTCTCCAGCTGGCTATATGACATGATCTGTGTCCTTATATTTTCGAACAAGGGAATCTAGCACCACCACTCAGCTCAAAACAGTATCTGTGTATTGCAATTTCAGGTTTATTTCCTCTCATCAGCACAGAATACTTGTTTGGCTAGAGGTTGCACTGCTAAATTCCCATTCGAAATATATAGTTTTCAAAGTGACAACTTGTCACTGATCTATAAATTAGAAAATTACTATTTGTATATTTCACAATGAGAGATATTCAGCAAAAGTACTTTGGAGTAAAGATTATTTGCCAACATAACATAGCAGTCCTGGTTTAGGGCGAATGTTGCTGTAATTTAGCCCCAGGAGACATCATCACCAGCTGGCTATACGACATGGTCTGTGTCCTTATATTTTTGAACAAGGACTGCCATGTTGTTGGCAAATAATCTTTAGTTCAAAGTACTGTTGCAGAATATCTCTCACTGTAAGATTTACAAATAGTAATTTTCTAATTCCAAACATGTTTCAGTTTTATTAAACCTTTTCAGTGAAGTATAGGCTGACTCAGTTGTCATTTCATTGATAACAGCCACATCCTCAAACAAGATATTAGTTAATTATATTTTTTTTTGTGTTACTTTATTAATGAAGAAACAGAGTTTACATCAATATATTTCCATTTTTTTCACCTTGGCGCTAGATAAGATTGGCAAAATTTCCACCATCTTTAATTTTCCTTGATTCTTTCTATCATATTAACCCATATTAACCCAACGACATGTATAATGTAAGATATAAGTATTTAGAATTTGATGTTCAAAACGTAATTGGATATAAGGTAAGACATAGAAATAAAGAGTGATAGAGTAATAAAACTGCGAGAAAAGATATAGGTATAAATAGAAAAAGGTAACAAGAATATATATATATATATGTACACACACACACACATATACATAAATATATATATATGTGGGTGGGGTATATAATAAGAGGATAAAGAAATATGATCAGGAGCTAGAGATGGGGTGGGCTAAGAAAGAAGAAAAGGAAGAGAGAGCAAAAAGTATTTAATGTCACATTTTTTTATTTGAGTACATTTCATGTGCATATATATATATATATATATATATATATATATGCATATGTATATATATATATATGTATATATAAATGTATATATATATATTATATATATATATATGAGTATATATATATATATATATGTATATATATATATATATACACACACACTCACATCTACAAACACATGCATATATATATATAATATTTGTATGAGTGTGCTTATTTATGAGAGTGATAAGTAAAAGAGAACAAAGCTGGGGAATGTCAGAGAGGTTAAATCCATTAAAACAAACGAGAATGAGACGTGTGTGTGTGCCTGTGTGTGTGTGTGTGTACATAGATGAAGGTTTAAAGAGAAAGGGAGAAATTACAATACAATAAAGAATAAGACAAAACAAAAAAAGAGAGCCCGAGACATCTGTGTGTGTATATTATGTATGTGTGTGTTGAAAAAGAGAGTGATATATAAATCTATATATATATATATATATATATATATATATATATATATATATATATTTATATATATATATATATATATATTATAATATATATATATATATATTATATATTTATATATATATTATATATATATTTATATATATATATTTAATATATATA
>NC_043009.1:31186862-31264362 GCF_006345805.1 Octopus sinensis | reverse complement strand
CATTTTGAGCATAGCTCTTTGACGGAAAGGAGAAAGGAAAAAATCCAAAGATAGAAAAGAAATCACCAATGGCACGCATATATATACATATGTACATCCATACATAAATATGTTGTATTACGTACAACTAAACTGCTATAATGTGCCATTAATATTTGCAATACGTTTTCACAGATTTTGCCCACAAAATAACACCACATCTAAAGCACTCTTCTAGAATGGTTTTTCTTAATTAGGTTAAACAAATATTCCAAATTATCATAAATCTTTCACTTTTACAAAAATGAATCCGGCAACGTACATTTGCAGATTATTGTACAAGCATATCGGATATTTCGCTAGTTAGGTGTTTATAGCTATGATGTAGCTGTGGAGATATATGTATCTGTGTGAGCATGTGCATATGAATGTGCATGTGTGTATATATACACACCAATTTATGCATATGCAAATGTTTGTCCATGTATATGAATGCATAGTTGTTTGTTTGTGCATATATACATATGTACAGGAATCTCTCTCTATCTATCTATATATATATGATATTATATATATTATATATATACATATACATACATATATACATATATATATATATACATATACATACATATACATACATATATACATACATACATATATACACACACACACACACACACAAACACACACACACACATATATATATATTAAAGTATTTACAGGTCCCTAGAGCAAATTACCACTTAAGTATTAAACCTTCCCTAGAATTAGAACAAAATATTAGAAAATATCTGAAAGTAAAATTCTTAAACAAAAAGATAGGAAATATTTCATGTTATTATCGATTGACTAAGAATTTAATCTTAAATTTCTCAAATGGAATTTCATAAAGAATTATCCTATTTCTTATATTTTGCCTCATTCCACCAGAATCCTCTGATTGCCATTTTGTAATACGAAAACATACAGAATACATATACAATGAAAGAACTTCTTATCCCAAAAGTCCCTTTTCTTTAAGTGTTGACAATAGCTGTCATATTTTGCAAGCAAAACAAGGACATATGAAGGAATAAACTAACAGATAAATTTTAGTTAAGAATTCTTAAATAGCATAAATACTACTTCTATCCCTCATGTCCATTGTAATCCCATTGTCATTGCAATCCTCATTGCTATTTTAAAGTAGGCTTTACAGAGATAACTGGTTTGGATGGGTTGGACAGGTTGGCCACAGTATATTGTTGTCACAATCTTTCATCTCATCTCTTGACTGAGGTTTAACAGCATGTGATATCATATAATCACTTCTCCCAATGCATTCTTTGAGATCCTCTTTCATGGATCCCCTCTACCAGCAGCACACATCATTTATTCACCCACCATCCAACATTCAACTGCGTAATATATTAATACCAGAACATTTGTTAGTAGTGCACATAGCAGATCATAGCTTTGATATCTAGACACCGTCTTCTAATGCTAATGAATATATAGAAGAAAGGAAGAAAGAATGGCTAGTAACCTGGATATATCACTGCTAGAAGCATTGGAATGTCTTGGACTACTTATAAGTAGGCAGAAGGCTACATACCTTGTAGTGCTTTTTTTCTTTGAGAAGTAATTATAGACCACCAAATGCTTTGATTGCAAGTAACCTCCAAAATAGTTCTGAGTCAGATCAAAATCAAGTCTTTTACTAAGTCTGCCGGCCACATGGAAGATGGCGGTGGGAATGGAAAAGTGACCCTGAAAGAAGATGTGGCAGAGGCTCTGGAATCGTAGAAAACACAGCACAAAACCTGGTAATTATCAATGCAAGACAATAATTGTTTCATATCACAGATTTCAACATAGCTAAAGCTCTTCCTTGTTTCTCTGACAAACAAAAGCCATCAAGAATGGTTAAATTATGAAGATGCTATTCTTGCTTCAACTGTGAAAGCAAAGCAGCCAAAGTTGGTAGAAATGGTCTCTGGACTGCCAACGCTCAATCAAAGACTTGTATTCAGAACATCAAAAAGGTGGCAGTAAGTATAGAATCACAAGATAAAGATATTTGTTGAGAGACACCTTCAAACCTCAATTGATTTTAACAACAGGTTTAGCTGCTATGAAAACGTATTTGTCATTTTTGAGCTAAACGTAATATTGCTTTCGGTGCAGACATCTTAGTTTCTGTGCAACAAGCTGTGTTGCATGTTTACAACAAATTTTCGATAATCTTATTTGTAAAAACTTGCCTGTTTAGATGACGTCATCTTATGTGGTGTAACTAATGAAGAATAGAACAAATATACATTTAAATTCTTGAAACTTATTTGTAAATGTAACATAACACTGAATTATGATAGATGTAAATTTTCAACTGAGTTTATTTGCAATCTTGGTTATCAAATTATTCCCAACAAATTTGATTCCTCTCCTTCTCACAGTTAACTCTACTTAATGCTTGTTGCTTTATATAACAAGTTTGATCAATTATTATTTTTAATCATCTGCTAATCAAAGAAAGACACACTGGATAAAAGAAAAGTAGGTTAAATGAATATGGTGCTGTTGACAATCAAAGCAAAATGCTCTTAAACAAAATAGTAGGTTGGTAGCAGTTTGTTGTTGCCCGCAAAACAACACAGAGTTAAATTATTGTATCATAAAAGAAAAGGTTTATGCAATAGCTGAAGGTATCCAAATAAGGCACCTCTTTGTCTTAAATTGTTTCTTTTTACAGATGATCAGAAATACATAACTCATCTGTTTGTTATAAAACATTAATTGGCATGCTTTTTATTTCAAAATCTTGAGCTTTCCTGAATCCTTTAATACTGCTGCACCATCAATAAACATTGATATAGAATGATGGAATAGTGTTTCACTCTAGCATCTCTTGTTGATCCCAGAAGAACCATGCCTTCAATGTGGATTTTTTTTTTCAATTAGCAGCTTCTAAAATTTGCCTTTCATTTGCTTCAGTGAAAAACATACTCTGTTATTTTCCTGAATAAACTATCATCCTTACAAATGAGTGTTATTTCTCCTGCACATTTTATTCTAAGAGAAAACAGGCTCCTTCACAAAAACTAGTGTATCTTGCAGTTATGTATCACAAACCTTCATCATGAACAATTCTTTAGATGTTATTAGTTCCATCAATTTGAACATTCAAGAAATCAGAACCACCCTTTATTATATATATATATATATATATATATATATATATATATATGAAGCCATATTTACCTGATTTCATTGAAGAACCTACTGTTACATTTATATGGCATTTAAACATGAAGATGAGATAGTTTCTGTGAGGAATAACATATCTGCTATCCACTCTATTATTGCCAATTTGCACAGAGCTATTTGGTCATCTTCCATGCATTGAATATCCATCAAAATTTGCTTAAGCATGCTTCTGAATTCCTTAGAGAAGTCTTTGCTACATTTATTATTCTCCATGCATGGCACATCATGATTTAGATTGCCAAGGGGAGCGTGAATCATGCATTTCTTAATAGTTTCCTCATGTGTTTACTCAGTGTATAGTTTAGGGTATTTCTCTGCTCACTGCTTTGTCTACTTTACCTGGGTCATTAAATTTATTTACTTCATCTAAAATTATGAGAATACAAGTATGAGGTAATCCTGGTTTCTGGAATTTGATAGGGTAGCAATATGACCTAGCATTTCCCCAAATATTATTGTTCGGTTTATTGCTCAATAAATACGTCAATTTTATCTTAAACACCCTTACTACAATATCTAGTCTGTCTGAAGGGAATTTTCGAAGAAAAAGATTATCTCTGATTTCAACTGAAGAAGGATTGAATCATGCTAGTAAATAAATCTATCTTTCCAAATTTTCTTATAATAGTCATAGCATCAAGGAAGCATTTTCACATGTTCCTTGGAGACCTTTAGAATATTTATGGCAAAATAAGTGTATGTCACAGCTAGCAACAGTAATTAGATGATTTGTAAGTCTTTGCAAATGTTAAGCTCTGACATGGCATTGTGAATATCTTACATAATTCAAATTATTTGTCTCAACTTGAAGATGAGAGTCAGCAAACCATTTTGGAAAAGATTTTCTGTCCATGCAGAAAAGAGTCAGAATCTTCTTTCCCTGTGGTTTTAAAAAATTTATGTCATGACCTACTAAAATGGGTTGATCAGTTTATGGTTCTTAATCAATTCAGGATTATTGCTCATTCTTGGTTGCCATCCTGGGATCAAGATTTAAGATTAGCATATTTCAATTAACGAGAGGAGTTTATTGAATTAGATGAAAAAAATGTAAGCCACATCCACAAAATGAAGTATTCACCATTAATATCACTAAAACCCATTTTCAGCAGAGAAATTATCATATTGGGATATTTTGAATACCTTATTCGCTCCTATCATAGGAATATTTCTTTCATTCTCCTGTCAATTTATAAATGAAATCACAAGTGTTTACTCTGCTGATCTGATCTAGTGTAGTCATATTTTGAAGAATATATCTTTCATTATTCTAATTCTGAAATTTAATTAGTGCCAATATCAGTGATAACCGTTTTGGAATCAACCATGTAATGTTTGGTAAATTCTGATATTCCCAAAGCTGGATGCACATATTGCTTGTAGGATGAAAGATTTATTTATGAATATGATAACAATTTTACCCATGACCTGATTCCTGAAATATCTGAACTTTCAGAGAAGCAGGGGGAAAATGCCAGGTTATAAGATCTAATACTGTCTTTGAAATATCTGTAATTAAAGCACTTTCAGTTGTTTATTATATTGCAAATATTTGGTAGTGTTTCTCTTTAGTAAGGCAACGATTTCATATTCATTTCAACATTATTGAACTTAACATGGAAGGGATTCTCTTATTAGAAATGTTTGGTACTACAAGCGATATTCTTAGACTCACTTGAATAACAATAAATTTTCTTTTCCAAAAGTTTTGTTGATTTTATTATTTCAAACTTTTGTGTTTCTATTGTATTTGCATTTCTTGTCTTGTTTTGATGCTATGTTCTTCAATTTCAGGTGCAACTATGAAACCTGTATTTATCTTTATTAATTAAACTTTTTTTATTCTTCTTCTTCAGCATTTTCATTTTACACTTTTTGAGGTTTTCTTATTTCATTTCCAAGCTTTGACGTTGATTTTTTTAGATATTTTATTTTGTTTTCTTCTAGTTATTGGTATCGAAACTTTCTTAACTTCCTTCTGTTTCCTGTTGTCACTTTGCAGCATGTCTTGTTTTCTCCAGTTTATGTGACACTTTCCCTTCTACTTGTTTTCCTCATTTATCTGCCCCTTTACTCGGTAACTGGAAACTTGTTTGCCTGTTTGCCTTGCAATTAGCAGTTAAATAGTTGAAGACTTTACATCACATATCACTAAGTTTCATACTCTTTGACCAACTTCCTTTTCCCTATGCCAACCCTCACTGCCTTCGCCCAGATCTTTCCTTTGTATGGTTGCAGTGAATAAGAGATGCGAAAAGTGTGGTATAGGCTGTGAGGAATCAGGCCCAGAGAATGTCGGTTGGTAGGAGTTTCTTCATAAAAGTCAAGACTAAGTTACAAATATTTACATTGAAGAGAATATGAAAGCAAACAGTAAGAATATTTCTTTAATAAAGAATAAGAACTATTAAAATTGAATAAACAAAAACTAGACGATATGTGTAAGGAGATATTAATTATAAACAGAGAAATTTTACGTCTGTTTATTAATTTTTGATAATAAACTTTATATAAAAAGAATGCAACAAGAACTGCAGAAAAATACCATCTAGGTCATCTTTCTTGCTTGCTAAAAGTGAAAACCAGCATTGAAGAGAATTTTGAGGTAAAGAGTGGTACTTTATGCTTTGTTTTTTTTTTAAAAAGAAAAAAAAGAAAAAAAAGAAAAAAAGTAAAAAACCACGGAACTAAAATTACTTTTACTGAAATAAACACTGACAATATCAGAAAAAAATAGAAAGAAAGAAAGAAAGAAAGAAAGAAAGAAAGAAAGAAAGAAACCTTACAAATGAACATATAAACAGAAAGTAGATGATGTATGTAACGAGATACTAAATTTAAAAAATCAATTACTCCTACTTATTAACAAACAATAACTTCTGATTAACAACTTATAATCATAAAATTAATAGCAAATAATATAGCAAGAACATAAGAATTTAGATGTTGATAGAGTTTTGTTATGAAAACTTTTAACTTTTTGCCAAGTGATTTAATGCAACAGCAGACATGATTTATTGCTCAGGATACAGTATATCGGCGGTGGTGGGTGTGGAGGGGGGGAGAGGGTAGACTAAACCTCATCTTTTTCTTTCTGCCTCTCTTTCTCTTATTGGTGGTGAATCATTCCATAAAATGGTACAGTTACTCCTGTTATACTTTCTATTTATATTCTTTTCCACTCTAGGCACAAGGCCCAACATTCTGGTGAGAGGTGGGGGGCCAGTCAATTAGATCGACCCCCAGTATGTAACCGGTACTTAATTTATCGACCCTGAAAGGATGAAAAGCAAAGTCGACCTCGGTGGAATTTGAACTCAGAACATAAAGACAGACGAAATACCACTAAGCATTTTGCCCAGCATGCTAATGCTTCTGCCAGCTCACTGCCTTCTCTTTATATTGTCTAAATACAATAACACTTCCTCCACATACTTCCGTGCTCAGTATAACACCTTGTACTATACACTTTGTACTTTTACTGTGACTTGCACTTCTACATCATGAGAGAAACCAGAAACCAGCTCACAAAACGAAGTACAAGGTGCAGCTGTGGCTGTGTGGTAAGAAGTTTGCTCCCCAACCATGTAGCTCTGGGTTCAGTTCCACTGCAAGGCACATTGAGCAAGTGTCTTCTACTATAGCCTGGTGCCAACCAAAGCCTTGTGACTAGATTTGGTAGATGGAAACTAAAAGAAGCTTGTCATATTTATATATATATATATATATATATATATATATATACATATATATGTATGTGTGTGTGTGTGTGTGTTGGTGTGTCTTTGCGCTTGCATTTGTCATGCACCATAACAACTGGTGTTGGTGTGTTTACATCCCTGTAACTTAGCAGTTTGTCAAAAGTTACTAACAGAACAAGTCTCAGGCTCAAAACAAATTAAGTACTGGGGTTGATTCATTCAACTAAAAATCCTGCAAGGCAGTGCTGCTCCAGCATGGCCAGTCTAATGAGTGAAACAAGTAAAATATGAAGAATATCCTTGCAATCATCATCATTTTTACATCCACCATTCCATGGATGCATGGGTCGGATGAGTTTTAGGGAGGCAGATTTTCTCTGGTTGGATACTCTTCCTGTAGCCAACACTCATCTGTTTCCAAAGATGGTAAGATTTTCTCATAGCCAGGTTTCTTTCTGAAGAATACTGGAAATAAATGACACTGCTTGTGTAACAATGACACTCATTTACAACTATTATATGATATTGGCTAATCCCCTTGAGGGAGGGGATACGTTAATTAGAGTGACCCCAGTTTTCAACTGGTACTTATTTTATCAACCCTGAAATGGCAAAAGGCAAAGTCAACCATGACAGAATTTGAACTCAAAACATACAGATCCCAAAGTCATTCTGCTAAACATGCTGATGGTTCTGCCAAAGAGAGAGGAATAAGAAAAGATGAGACACAAGCCCAAAATGATGATGTAAGGTCAGAGTTTGCCTAAGATATAGCAAAGAAAATGAAATGTTTGGATAGAGAAGGATTGTGTATGTAGCATTTAAAAAAATGATTGTATTTTGGATAGAAATGGTATTTTGAAAGAAAGTTTATCTAAATGGCATTTTGTTCTAGTTCTTGTTGCATTATTTTATATAAAGTTTATGATCAAAATTTGGTGAAGAAAAAAGGAAACATGAAAGATGGGAGTGATACAGTAAAAAACCTCAGTCCTGATTAGAGTTTTGGTGTTAAGACTGAAGATGTGTTTTAGAAAACTAAGCAAGACTAACAACTTCTGATGAAATCTGGGAAAAATAATTGAACAAACCCAAATCGTTTGATGTCAAGATAAACTGAAATACAAGTCTGGTATCTAAAGAGATTGGTGAGTGAAAGGAAATTCTTATAAATAAGATTGGATGGACGGGTGAATATTTACAAGCAAAATTCATATCAGTAAAACTCCAGAGTTTTCATTAACGATTAATATTTACCTCTGATCAAGAAAAGTCTAACGAAGTTCTGCTTATCCCAGAAATAAACAAGATAAACATTTAATTCAAATTTTTTTATCATTTAGAAAAATTTTCGATAAGTGATGAAAAATGTTGAAATGTGGGAAGATTAGAAATCATAAAATTAGTTTTTTTGTATTAAGATGTATTTTAGACAAATCTTCAATAGGAATTTAGTAAAAATATGATTATCACCATCTTAGATCACTGTTTCTAACTGTAATATTAATTCCAAAATTACAGGACTTATTTATCCCAATATCAAGGAATAATTTTTATTTATTAATTTTTTGTGATTAATCTATTCTTCTACCCAGCACCTTTACCCTGGACAACAGTGGAAATCAATTTAGCACAACAATAATGAATGGGTGGTCACTTTGACCATTATTTCAACTATCTTTATTTCAATGTTGTTGATGAAATCCTTCTTCAAACACCGGTTACATCTATCACTGCTAGAGCAAGGACACATGTGACTAGCATCAACAGATAATTGCTCTCCTCAATTCTCGTCTCAGTGCACAACAGGAGGATCAGCATCCTCAGTCAGGTGACTCTCACTGGAATTATCACAGGTCATCACAGGTTATTTCATATTTATTCAAACTATTAATAATATTATTTAACTTGACCTTTAAATGACGTGGTACAGTTGCTAATTAATATGGATTTTAACTAACCTAATCTTGTCATAAACTGGTTGGGTTTACTTGGTAACCAAACAGGCTTTGCTGTTGTGTTCACCCCAATTGCAAACTGACTTGGATTTGTTGCTAATTGGCCTAATCCTCTCACTGACTAATCTAGTCTTACTGTTAAATAATCGAGCTCATAACTGTTGCAAACCGGCTGGGTTCTTGTTGCTAACCAACCAGACCCTGTCACCAACCGACCAGATCCTGTTGCTAACTGACTGGATCCTGTTGCTAACTGGACTGCTCCAGCTACAAACAGACCAGGCTGTTTAAATAAACTAATCCTACTAATAAAGGACCTATGACTATCTTTCCTCATTCCACCCCACTCATACCTCTACCTAAATCACTTCCCACTCTCCTTTCCCTGTCCTTTCTTCCCACTTTCCCCCATTCTATCTCATTTCTTTCCTAGGAACCTCAATACTGGCCACAATTTTTAACTTCTAAAGAAGGACAGGTGTAGAAAATACTGGCTTTTTCAATGCTCATAGCAAATTAACTTGGGGTTAGCTTTTATTAATGCACATGCTGTCAACATGATCAGATTTTGGATTTTATTTAATTCACCAAATTATTTTGAACATTTTTACATGAAATGCTTTTTGCCTCTTCATTCACTTTCGCCATTGGTTTTCCAATTCCATCCATTAATTTCTTTTTCTATACAAACATTTGTGAGGAGAAAAAGGAACAAATTAATGGAAAATGGCAAGGCAGAGGATCTCTCTTTAATGATGTCAGGGTCAATTTCTCTCCTGCCAGTGAGCTAATGGACTTGACACAGATTAGAGAGAAGCTTTTATGTCCACCAAGTGGGGAAGACTTGAGTTGGTAGCAAGATGAAATGTAGCCATAACAATCCGTGTAATGGTTGCTAATAGGAAGGACATCCATCATCATGCTCTGGGAAAGATGCCAAAAAATGGAATACACATATGAGATGTGGTCTGTGACCCATCTGGGAATGAAAAAGCTTGAACCAAAATTGTCTCTGAGAGTGTCAGGACACATCCACTAGGGAAAAGTGAATGTATTATGATGATGATGATGATGATGATGATGATGAGTAAGTGCAGGTGGTAGAGTTGTGGGTGGTGGTAGCAGCAGTGCTATTGACAATAATGATGATGATGATGATGAAGATGGTGATGATGAAGATGGTGATGGTGGTGATTGCAATGGTATTTCGTGGTGGTGGTGTCGCTGCTGCTGCTGCTGTTGATGGTGACAATGCTGATGATGATGATAGTATCTGGGGGGGGGGCGTAGTTGTCATGGTGGTGGTGGTGGTAGTTGTGATGTTGGTGATGGTGATGATGATAATGATGATGATAATGACAATAATATTGACGATGATGATGATCATGAAAATTCTTTTTCCTCAATTGTTGCTTTCTTGAAAAATATCCACATGTTGGCAATAAATCCCCAACTCAAGGAATTGGTCTGCAGCCGCCTGTAGCTGTAGATGTTAGAAGCATCTCATTAGAACATTCCTAATGACCTATAAGAGGTTAAAGGTCACCAAATTGACCAATTAATCAATCAAATGTTAATGGTGTTACATTGATCTTTCATTTAAACACATTTACAGTGAATATGACCAATACTTTAACAAGACTATTCATCATCATCATCATCATCTTTCCCCATCACCAATCCCATATCAGCATCCTGATCATAAAAATAATTGCTTTTAAACTTTTCACCATCATCATCATCACTGTCATCATTATTACCAACAACATCATCATCATCATTATTATCGTCATCATCTCCATGATGATAATGATCATCATCATCACTACAACCATCATCACCACTACCATCATCATTACCCCTCTCCACACCACCACCACCACCATCATCATCATCATCATGGGTGGATCACAACCCTCGTTATCAGAATAATTACTGTTCGTCATTTCCTTGTCATCCCACTGTAATAATCAATGTCATAGTTGTCAACTCTGTCATTTGCATCAACACCTCCCCACCCTGTCCCCCCAATATAATCATTATCAAATTTATTATCTCTGCCATATAAATCACCTTGACTGTCAATAGCCACTGACTTCTAGTCATCATCATCATCACCACCATCATTATCAATGCCAAATAAACACACACTCAGCCTCCCTCCACACACATGAACTGCTATGACAAACTTGCATGTGTACACAAATAATATATCTCTCTCTTTCTCTCTCTTACTCTATTTGTGTGTGTGTGTTTAAATTTAGTTATATATATATATGTCAAATCCTAATTGAAGGATTACTCAATACATTACTAAAAGTAAACCATTCATTATATGTTTACTGTTGCATTTTCCCTTGCAAAATAATATGCATACACACACACTCATATATGTATATATATATATATATATGTATTCTGTTTCTCGTGTACTTCTAGTTTCACAGCAGCATATATAATAGCTCCTCTCGGTCACTGACATCCTTCGTTGTTACATTTTGTGTATAATAACAGCTTTAATGTAACTAAAGACTAGGGTACTAAGAAACAGCTATTATATAATGAGATAAAAATAGCTGAACATTGGAAATAATTAAATCAAACAAAGTTTTTCTCACATATTATGTACTCTGATTAATAACAAGTACTCAAATTCTAATAATTGTCTTATAGAATATATAGAATATGTCAATGCTTTTTAATCAAATCAAGAAGTAAAATTGGAGAGTGACCCTTGTCCTGTGATCTCTGTAGGCTGTGGAAATATTCTTGCGTCTGCCTTTCTGGTGTCTGCTGCTGAAGAGGAGATAACCATGCTGAGATGCATGCAGCCCACAGTCTGTTTAGGTGACACCAAGAAATTTTCTCCTATGTCAAAATAACGTGAATGACTTTCTTACAGGTTTGAATATGCTTCAAACATACTTGACCTAAAAACAAGTTTGCATTCTTGTTAATGCCAACATTCTAGAAGTTTCAATATCATGCTTTAAACAAATGAATGCAGCAATTTTGATTATTTTGTTTACAGATTCACACTATTGGGATTACATTGTCAGCATGTGTTGAAACAGAATTGGTTTGCTTATAATGTTCAATACTGTATATCTTAGTTTTTAGAATAGGTGCACCATATGAATGCATTCTGGAAGAGGTGACCAAAATCCTAATCAATCGATGCTAACATGGAAAAATGGATTCACCAATGATGATGATAATCAGAAGGAGGAGGAGGAGGAGGGTAATGAGAATGATAATAATGGTATGTGCTTTTGTGTTGGCATGAGTAATCATGCAGGTATTAAACATTTTTCAGCATATAGTAATTGTAGTAGCAGCAGCAGCAACAGAATTAGCAGCAGTGGCAGTAGTAGCAGCAGTCATCTTTTTTGTTTGTGTATGGACCATAGAACCCAATCTAAGAATGAACTGTGGGGTTTTTTCCTAAGCAATTTCTAAGACTTTGGGACTTGCCATTGCTAATATGTAAAAAAATGGCATGGAGTATTTCGGTAAATTTCATTTGCAATCTTTCATGGAATTACTTCCAGTATCATGGTTTGTTTCAGGAATCGCTAATATTACCATAGCAAATAACTGGCTTGGCTCTTTTTATCACATAAATACAGTTGTTTTACTTTCATATGTGTGTGTATATACAGGGCTTGGGCAAAATAATGGAAACACCTTAAAATTTCAAACAAATTTATTTTAATATGCGGTAGGACAGCCTTTGGCAGTAATTACAGTTTGAATTCTGTGAGGTATTAAGACTCATACAAAGTTTGAATTGTTTCCAAAGGAATTTTGTCCATTCTTCAGCTAAAACAGCCTCCAGTTGTTGTAGTGATGATGGTGGAGGATATCGACTCCTTACTTGTTTTTCTAAAATGCACTATAAATGTTCAATAATATTGAGATCTGGGGACTGTGGTGGCCAGATAAGATGTTCAACTTTACTAGAATGTTCCTCATGCCATTCCATAACAACTTTAGCTGTGCGAATTGGTGCATTATCATCCTGAAAGATTGTGTTTCCCTCCAGAAACAGTTCCACAACCATAGGATGAATTTGATCAGATAAAATGTATAGTCTTGACTGTTAATTCTGCCATAAAGGGAAACCATTGGGCCAGTGGATTTCCAAAATATAGACCCCGCCTGCCCCGATTATCAAAGATCCTCCTCCATGTTTAACAGTTGGAAGAAGGCAGTCTGGGTCAAATGCTTCTTTTGGCTGTCTCCACACATATATTCTGCCCGTTGTTGGAAATAGGGTAAAGGATGAATTGTTTGAGAAAATAACATTCTTCCATTGCTCTAGGAACCAATTCTGTAGGTTTTTACTCCACTCTAAATGCTTTGCGACATTTGTTTTTGAATGTAGTAGTTTTCTGATTGCAACCTTCCAGTAAAATCTGGCTTTGTGCAGCTCCCGGCAAACAGTTTTGTGGAAACTGGGTTCTCAAGATAGTCATTAAGCTCTGCAGTAATTTTGGGAGCTGTACTTTTGTGATTCTTTCTAACAATTCGCAAATTTAGCAAAACATATTAAGCAACACTAATAATAAATCAAAAAACAAAAATTAACAAGCTTTTGATGGTTTTATAGATATTTCAAAATTATGCTATGATGGTAGGTATTTCCATTATTTTGCCCAACCCTTGTATATATATATATATAGTTGAAATTTACAGAGAAACAAAAGGCTAAGACAGGTGTATAAATAACAAGCATGCATATTAGTTTGACACTCGGGAAGGTGAGAAAGTCTTTTACATTTCAAGCCTACGCTCTTCAACAGAAACGAACAGGAAGAAATAAACAGAGAGAGAATAAAAGAAACTTGTGGATTTAGCAGTCAATCGTGGCAGCTGGTTGGGAAAAACGATATATATACATATATATATATATATCCCCACTGCCTTGTACATATGCACATACTATTGTAGTAGTGATTTGAAACCAAATCCCTAGAATTCCTTGTCAGACACCATGAGCAAACCTCCACAGTGTCATGTGGTTTGACTATTGACTAATTAGCATGAAGTGATGGTATGGACAGGTCTTCTCAAACATTCTAGAATTTGACTCCTGGTCCCCTATAAAAACCGTTTGGTGTGCATTTTTAGCAGTCAGACAACCCAAGAAGATGGCTAAGACAAATGTACCTATAAATCACAGGAACCTCCATCGCCACGAATATGGCACCATTGTTTCCAGTTATGTTGGATAAGCCACATGCTGCTCTATCAATCTCTTGCTGTAAACTCCATGCTTCATCTCTCTCACAGTATGTAATTATTGTTGTTGTTATTTGTAAAAGACCAATGCAGTTTGACTTTGGGTGCAATGATAAACTCTTCCATTAAAAGTTTGTGGATGTTGTTCATTTACTTCTTCCTGCAGCCCAAGAAATCCCATTTTCATTCACCAACTCAACCCGTCACTGCCACACATCAGCCACAACCTATAAAATACAACACCGTCATTTACAAATACCCACTTTTTATGTCTCAGTTAGATAAAAGAGACTTCTACATACAACATTTGGGAAATATCATTCATCACCATCATCATCATCATCATCAACAGCATCACTTAACATCTGTTTTCTATGCTGGCATGAGTTGGATGGTTTCACAGAAGCTGGCCAGCCGTGGAACCGCCCAGACTCCAATTGTCTGTTTTGACATATGGTTCTTATAGCTGGATGCCCTTCTTTATGCCAACCACATTACAGAGTGTGCTGGGTGCTTTTTATGCGCCACTGGTACAGGTGGATTTATGCAGCCATGCCACCAGTACATTTTAAGGGCACCAGCACCTGTAGAAGACAAGTCTGCGTCTATGGAACACTGTGATTTTTCTTAGCTTGACATGTCTTATAAAATGAAATATCGACTAAAGTGTCCGACCTGTTAATCCAAAGCAAAAGCTGTTATTTAATTATCAACATACTGTCCACGCTACCATCATAGTGAAAGCATGTTCAAGTCTTTCTACAACCAACTAGATCTTCTTTTCCTGGTCCTGAATACTTTCAGAATAATACATCGTAGGGGATAAAAACAACGACAGAACAAACTGTAAGCTACACCATCTCTATTGGCAGGTATTAATTCTGTCAATTGGTACCTCTGCTAACTTTATAAAATCTAATTGACAATTAGTTTGTAAATAACCAGTTACTCTCAAACCATTCACACCTGAAAAGGCACCTTAGATGATTGGAAGATTAGAAAAATTATGGTTCCATATCTGTATTCTATTTAATAATTCCTCAAGGCATTAATATTGTGCAGAATTGCTGGCAATTCACAAGTAGGTCTCATGCTTTAACAATATAGAGTTAAATGATGTAAAATGAAATTTTAGAAATAAACTATGTGGTATAAATACCACTGTGATGGTGTTATTTATGAAGAATTTGGAAAAGGAGAAATAACTGCTGGAATCATTAAATTAAGGATAATATTCTGATAATATTATAATATTAGATATGTAACAGCGAAATTCCAATTTGTGTTGCTTTTCTTTTTTAAAGCTATTACCTACTTAATATTTTATCTATTTATTTTTGTTCTCATGTTATACATTTATATTTTTGTACAGACCTCCCCCCAATAATAAGAATAACAAAAAAAAAAAAATATTGCCTTGAGCAGAGAAAACATTACTATTCCATTAATGTCTTGACTATGATATACTAAAATATAAACTAGATTTGGATTTTTATTCCATTATGATGAGGTCGAAAACAACAACAGCAACAGCAACTACAACAACAACAACAGCAGCTGCAGTAGCAATAATGATAATAATAATAATACTGATGATGATGATGATGATGATGATAAATGCCCTGATGCAGTACCAGGCAGTGGCTCTCATGGCTTCTGATCTTGACTGATTGGAAGTGTTATCATGTACATTGTTTTGTCTTGGTATAAAAGATGGGCTACAGTAAATATTCTGCTCAACACCACAGATTTGTTTGTCAGTTGCTTGACCTTAGCCAGTTGAGCATGTCACTTAGTGGCTGACGATATGTGCATCTCTGATCACGAGCAGAAGTAGTGGTGAAGCATCATAGCCATGTGTTGAGAGGGATTCTTTGGGGTTTGGATAACTAATCTCTGGAAACATGGGTGTTTCGTACAAAATCCTTAAACAACCCTTATTCAGGGACAATTTGAGCAGGATGGACTACTTTACCTGAAGAAAATTCTAACTAGACACTGTTAATCTTGATATCAGAGCACCATTTCATGCACATATGGTTGTGATGCATGTGCCTGGTGTACCATTATAAGATGGGTAGTCATGATGGGTATACTGGGCTTCCTATATTTTACCCTAGTGTCACTTTGATGGCATGCACTGCTCTTTCCTTCAATAATAATAATAATAATAATAATAATAATAATAATAATGAGGTAGCAAGCCCACTATGCATGCAAAACTTCAGGAGCTGCAACAAAAACTGTGATAAAGAGAAATAATAATATTAATTATAATAATAATAATATAATAATAATAATAATAGTAATAACAACAACGATAAAACAATGGGGTTGATGATGATGATGATGATGATGATTATAAGTGTATAGAAGGAAAGAGGTTTGGTGGTGAGTGTCATTAAGTGTTGCACTTTCAGTGAGCAGTGGTTGAGGGCAGAGTTGGAATTCACCAGTGAAACCAGTTCAGTGGTGATGATGATGATGAAGATGATGACTATGATGGTGATGAGGATGAGAATGATGTTGATTATGGTGATGGTGATGATGATGATAATGAGGATGATGGTGGTAGTTATGATGACGACAAGGAAGAAGATGATGATGATGGTTATGATAATAATAAAGATGATGATGACGACGACGATGATAATGATGAAGTTGGTGAAGATGTCAACGATATGGGTGACAATAACAATAAATGCGAACATGAATAACAATTACTGTAAACCAAACATAACAAAGTTATATTGAACTATTTCAATATACAAGCAACAAGAAAGTTAGTTAAATGATAAATGTGGAAGTGTACAACTATATATATATATATATATATTATATATATATATATATATATAATATATATATATATGTGTATATATATAATATATATATATATATACGTATGTATATATATATATATATATATATATATATATATATATATATATACACATGCACATTTACATAAATGTATAATACTTACATTCCATACTTATGTATGAATATATACACCTATATATGCATAACCATGTATGTACGAATGTATGTTTATATATTTATATATTTATACACCACTATTGAATTAATTTAATATAAAATCACTCGAGATAGTAGATTAAAAAAATGTTAACTGTGATACGTATACTATTACAAAGAATTCAATTCATTATATCTTTAATTAAATTTTTATTAGATTCAAATCCACGATTTAATTCACAATATACATTTAAATGAGATTTAACATTGAATTACCTACTAAATATTGAAGTTTGCGTATTATAATCGTTTAAATGTTAAATCCATTAAACTGAAAATTGCATAAAACAAAAAAAAGTTTCTTTAATAATTTTAAAAATCTAATGTAATTTATTTTGTTATCAATATACATTAACTAGAAACAGTTTGCAAGAAAAGATATTACATGGGGAGTGGGAAAAAAAACCTGACAATGCAGAAACATTTTGGTGGATCTTGAGTAATGTAATGAAAGACGAGTTTATCGTTATGCAGTAACTGTGTATAAATGTAGAACATGTAAAATAATTGATAATGGAGGCATGAAGGAAGATGAAGTGTTTCTCAGTAACGACTACACCAACTCAAGAGGTGTATGGTTATAGTGGATGAGACCTGAAAAGGTTGAAAACTGTCAAAGATTTTGATTTGTAGGGTCATTATGGAGAATAATTTGTATATGAATGCAGGAAAGAGAGAGATAAATAGACAGATATATATATGTGTATAGGTGCAGGAGTAGCTGTGTGGAAAGTAGCTTGCTTACCAACCACATGGTTCTGGGTTCAGTCCCACTGCATGGCACCTTGGGCAAGTGTCTTCTACTATAGCCTCGGTTCGACTAAGGCCTTGTGAGTGGATTTGGTAGACGGAAGCTGAAAGAAGCCCGTCGTATATATGTATATATATGTGTGTGTGTTTGTGTGTTTGTGTTTGTCCACCACACTTGTGCTGGTGTGTTTATGTCCCCGTAACTTAGCAGTTTGGCAAAAGAGACCGATAGAATAAGTACTAGGCTTACAAAGAATAAGTCCTGGGGTCGATTGGCTCGACTAAGGACAGTGTTCCAGCATGGCCACAGTCAAATGACTGAAACAAGTAAAAGAGTAAAAGTATATATATTATATATATATATATGGATGGATGGACAGACGGATGGACGGATGGATAGGTAGGTAGAGAGAAAGAGAGAGTGTTCTAAGTACAAATCCTGCCATGTCACCGAAAACATCAGAGACCCATCTGTGCTAGAATGCATGACTGACAACCAGCAAATAGCAATGTGAACAACCAATGGAATGATAGTTATATATATCATCATCATCATCACCATCACCATCATCATAATCATTTAATGTGCACATTCTCTGTTGGCATGGTTTTGATGGTTTGATAGCATCTGATGAGTTGAAGGACTGCATCAGACTCCAATGTCTTCTTCAACATGGTTCATACTGCTGGATGCCCTTTCTAATGTTTTTTACACACACTCACATAAAGATGACTATACAGATGTTGGGTTGGGTGTATGAATAAGAAGTTCATTTTGCTCTCACATGGTTTCAGGTTCAATCACAGTACACAGCAACTTCAGCAAGGGTCTTCTTCAGCTGCTCCAAGCCAACCAGTTGATTGTGAGTGAATTTGATAAATGCATTGTGAGTGGAAGCCTACCGTGTCTACTTGTTTGTTGTTTGTTTGTTTGTGTGTTTGTAGGGGGATGGGATATGTTTTCATGTTTTTTTTCCATGCACTTGACAACCAGCATTGGTTTGTTAACATCCCAGTAACTTAGCAGTTTAGCAAAGGTGATCAATATTTTGAGTACTAGACTTTAAAAGAAACAAATAAGTATCAGGGGACATTTCTTACCCTAAAATGTTCAAAGTGGTTCCCTAATATGGTTACAATCCATGATTGAAACGAGCAAATGAATAAAGAATAACACACACACACACACACACACACACATATATATATGTTCTCTGCCGTTTTAATTATTCAAATTCTTTCACTGAAGAAGAATTTATTTCTAACAAAGATACAAAGCTCCATCTTTAGAAACAATGTCACCTTTTGAACTTGAGTAAAGTCTTGCATATTTTTATTGTTCCCGTTACAAACTGTAATTGTAATGTGTAAATTAGTTGGTTGATTTTCTTTTTCTGAAAACCCTAGCTTATTCAGACTGTCAATTAGGCATTTGCTTACAAATCCAAGTGTGCCAATCATTATTGGTCTAAATGTAAAGCTGTATTCTGGATATAGAAGTTGAAGGTTTCAAAACAGTTGTACATATACATGTACATACATATATACATACATATGGATGCATGACTGTGTGTATGTATGTATGTATGTATGTATTTTTCTGCACACAGAAATAAGTACATCTCTGTAGGTGAGAGTAACTGACAGTGAACAATGCAATCGATGTAATTCAAAATAATAGCAAAGAGAAGTGTGCAGTATTCGCTTTTGCAGCATATGGAACATGGAGGTATTTAATGCTGGTTTATGCATATGTATTTTAAAAAAATGGCCAACGTTCTTAGCCTAAGCTGTTTAAAAGACTAGGAAGAAAATAAGAAGATATATATACAAAAGAGAAATTGTAAGTTAAAATAACAGGAAACATAGCGTAAAAGACTTCTGTTGTTTGGAAATACAACTTAGAATATAAAAGGTTAGGTAAAAAAAATTTACAAATAAGTTAAAATATAGATATATATATGCATATATATGTGTGTGTGTGTGTGTGTGTGTGTGTGTGTGTGCATGTGTATACATACATGCGTATGTATATATGCATGTTTGTTATGTATGTGTGTATGGCCTACTAACACCAGGCTACATGCACATACTAAAATTTTGTGTACTGTATTGAATCAGTTTCAGTTTGTTATATTTAGTATTTATTCTCATTTTTATTGCATCGAGATACTTCAAGTTTGCTTGATGCCATATATTCTTAATATAAAAACTGATTACATTTAAAGGTAATATATATATATACAAGTACACATATACTTATGTATGCACATCTATATATTCATATCTATCTATTTATCAGTTTCTCTCTTTCTCTTGTATATATATATATATATTATATATATATATATATATATATATATAGATAGATATATGTATATATATGCATACAAATATACATATACCTATGTATGTATATCTATATATTCATATCTATTTATCAGTTTCCCTCTTTCTCATGTGTATGGCGTTAGGAAGGGCATCCAGCTGTAGAAACATTGCCAAATTAGACTGGAGCCTGGTGCAGCCTTCTGGCTTCCCAGAACCCCGGTCGAACCGTCCAACCCATGCTAGCATGGAGAACGGACGTTAAACGACGATGATGATGATGATGACGATGATATATATATACCGGAGTAAACACATAAATGTGAAACAAGGTGGAAAAAAGAGTACTCAAATACCAGTGGTAGAGTAATATGCTTTATTTTAAGCAGCAGAAAATTCAACAAAATCTGTTACTCTGAGTTTCTCGTTGCCGTTCATCAGACAGTTTTTGCTAGAATGGAACCAATATATCAATTCAATCTAGACTCTTACAAACGCTACACCTTTAAAAAGAAATGGACTTGTTTGATTGGCCCTTTAGAAAAAAACGGTCAATCTTCGAGCGATAAAAAAAAAGGTAAAAAATATATGTATATATATATATAAAAAAACTTATAAAAATTATAAAATCCGAGGAAAAAACCTTACATTGAATAAAATACATATTGACGTTAATGAAGAAAGTATAAATTAATTCATAGGAATTAAACCTGTTATAAATATTACACTGCAATATTACACTGTATTGCAGTGTAATATTTATAACAGGTTTAATTCCTATGAATTAATTTATACTTTCTTCATTAACGTCAATATGTATTTTATTCAATGTAAGGTTTTTCCTCGGATTTTATAATTTTTATTTTTTTTTATATATATATATACATATATTTTTGACCTTTTTGTTTATCGCTCGAAGATTGACCGTTTTTTTCTAAAGGGCCAATCAAACAAGTCCATTTCTTTTTAAAGGTGTAGCGTTTGTAAGAGTCTAGATTGAATTGATATATCGGTTCCATTCTAGCAAAAACTGTCTGATGAGTGGCAACGAGAAACTCAGAGTAACAGATTTTGTTGAATTTTCTGCTGCTTAAAATAAAGTATATATATATATATATATATGTATATATGTATATATATGTACATTCATACATATACTTATGTATGTACATCTATATATTCTTATCTATCTATCAGTTTCTCTCTTTCTCATGTGTGTGTGTATATATACACACACATACATACATATATGCATGTGTATATGTATACAGTTGAAATTCAGAGTAGCAAAGTACCGACTCAATCAAAATGAAATATGAATCCTTACCCTGGTGTTGAATCAAGATTGAAATCAAAATGAAAATTGTAGTTGTGACTGATGCCAGTGCAGCCTGACTGGCACCTGTGCTGGTGACATGTAAGAAGCACCGTTCAAGCATGGGTCGATGCCAGTGCCGCCTGACTGGCTCCCCTTGTCGGTGGCACATAAAATGCACCATCTGAATGGGGTCGATGCCAGTGCTGCCTCACTGGTTCCTGTGCCGTGGTACGTAAAAAGCATCCACTACACTCTGGGAGTAGTAGGCGTTAGGAAGGACAACCAGCTGTAGAAACTTTGCCAGATCAGACTGGAGCCTGGTGCAGCCTCCTGGCTTGCTAGTCCCTAGTCAAACCGTCCAACCCATGCGAGCATGGAAAACGGATGTTAAGCAATGATGATGATGATGATATATATATATATGTATATATATGCTTTATTATCCAAGCTGCAAAATATTACTCAGAACTGTTACTCAGAGTTTCCTGTTCCTGGATTATGCAATAGTTGTTATGTTCATAATGGGCACATGGAGTATTCAATAATTCAAGGACTGTACCTGTAGAGGATGCATATACACATTACTCTGTTATAGCAGCCTCGTTTGTCAAAGTGGCAAGATTAGCAAATGGCTAAATTGCTATTTGTTGATCTTCCCACCATGACAAACGGTGGTAGGGGACAAACACATACACACAGAGAAACACACACACATACGGTGAACTTCTTTCAGTTTCCATCATCTAAATTCACTCACAAAGCTTTGGTTGGCCTCAGGCTATAGTAGAAGACACTTGCTCAATGTGACACGCAGTGGAACAGAACCCACAATGATATGATTGGGAAGCAAATGTCTTACCACTCAGCCTCACCTTTATACATTTTTATATGCAATGTAGGAGGAACATTTAAATATGTATAACAATATGCTCATACTGTTGTGAAGTATATAACAATTTATGAGGTTAACTAGTTGCAAAACTTTGAAGTTACAGTCAATAATATTATTAACAATATGTGATGGAACTTGTAATGAAATTATTTCCAATTAATATTTTCAGATTTTAACTTATGAAATATCCTACAACTTTCTCTCTGTATGTGTGTGAGTATATGCGTACACATACATATATGTGTGTAGCCTATATATCAGGTCATTAAGAATGAAATGTCCGATTTTGAACCGAAAGTTGATTTTACTTTATCTCAACAAAAAGCAATGCAGTTAAAGTATGCACCTAAATTATCAACACAATTTTACCATTTTATCGGAAGCTTATTTATGCTGGCAGCGAAGAATTCATGAAATCATGAAAGGCTGTTTTTGCATCTTCTTCAGATTTCATGTTTTTTTCCTTGCAAAACGTCATCTCATGCCTGGAAAACATGATAGTCAGTTGGTACAAGGTCTGATGAATATGGTGGACGACACAGTACTTCCAAGTTCACTTCTTGTAACTTGAGCAGCGTTCTTTGTGTAAAATGTGGTCAAGCATTGTCTTGTAAGAGAATTGGCCTGTCTCTATTGACTAATCTCGGTTGTTTAAATGCAAGTTCACTCATCATTTCATCCAACTGGTTGATGTATACATCTGCTGTAATTGACTTACCAGGTCTCATGAAGCTGTAGTGGATGACACCAGTGCTGGACCACCAAGCAGATACCATTAGCTTTTTTTGGTGAATATTCAGTTTTGGATTGTGATTTGGCATATCGTCTGTATCCAACCACCATGCAGAACACTTGCTATTGTTGAAAAGAATCCATTTTTCATCACACATAACAATACGATGCAATAATGATTTGCTTTAATGCCATGACAGCAAAGAACAGCAAATTTCAAGATGGCGTGTCACTTGATGCTCGTTCAATTCGTGTGGTACCCTCTTGTCCAGCTTCTTTACTTTGCTGACTTTCAGGTGGTCCAATACAGATGGAATCAAAACATCAAACCTTGCTGCTAACTCATGCATAGTTTGAGATGTATCCACTTCCACTACTGTTTCCAGCTCATCATTATCCCCCTTGGCCTCAGGTCTACCATGGGACCAATTTTCAAGAGTAACATAACCAGACCGGAATCTCTCAAACCATCGACGTACAGTTCACTCATTCAACATATCTTCACCAAACACCTCATTGTGGTTTCGAGCTGTCTGGGATGCTTTGGTTCCATGATGGAACTCATATTCATAAGCAACACAAATTTTTGATCTCTCCATGGGTTCACAAAAATTGATTTACAAGAGAAAAAACTTACATTATAATCAGACACCATGAATTGCATTTCGTAAAATGATGATGTAACTCTTCAATGTTGTAAAACAAAGAACTATCAGTATGAAACATAAGAATTAATGACTGTCAAACTTGGTGCATAAGAAAATCAGACATTTTGGTCTTAATGACCTGGTGGTATCTATATAATATGGATCAATTTAGCTGTTTCTTTGTAGATTGAAGGAAAAAATAGAATAACTTAAACTGATTTCCACATATTATTGGATTCTGACGAGAAGCATCAACATCAATTTGACCAAATCCAGGGAATGAAGCAGCCAATCTGATTATATTCTCAAAAACTACGGCAGATGCAGAAAAATGGAACAACTAAATAATACCATTTTGTTTAGTACGAGTATAATTACCAACACAGGAACATGTATCATACATTAAAATGAAGCTGGTCCTCTGTGGATCACATCTTTACTTCTCAACATAGTCACTGTTTTTCTCAATAGCAATGTTCTACCTTCAAATGAGAGCATGTATCCCTGCCCTGTAAAATTCTGTTGACTGTTCTTTGAGCCACTCCTTCACTACAGTTTCCACTTCCTTGTCACTGGAATAACGTTTGCCTCTCAAGCCCTCTTTCGTGGTGTCGAAGAGATGATAGTCTGAAGAATTTTACGGGGCAGGGATACATGCTCTCATTCAAAAGTGGAACATTGATATTGAGAGAAATGGTGACTATGTTGAGAAGTAGGGATGTGATCCACAGAGGACCAGCTTCATTTTGATGTATAATACATGTTCCTGTGTTGGTAATTGTACGTGTCCTAAACAAAATGGCATTACTTTTTGACTCTCCCTCGTACATATGAACACCAGGCGCACACCTATCATGAAACAAGGCATGATACAGTGTAACACTATGCATTTCAGTAAATACTCCATTGGGTACTGTAACATGTATGACATGGAGGTACACTAGAGGGTAGGGTACAATGTGTCACATTGGGTAGAATGGCACATTTCTGCTGAAAAAACTCACTAATATATTAAGTGCTAGCACCACCACTATCACCAACACTACTACAACTACTACTACTACTACTACTGTTGCTACTGCTGCTGCTGTTGCTGCTACTACTACTACTACTACTACTACTACTACTACTACTACTACTGTTGCTACTGCTACTGCTGCTGCTGCTGCTGCTGCTACTACTACTACTACTACTACTACTACTACTACCAGCACCACCAATGTTGCTGTGTCCACCACCACTACCACACCACAACTCCCCCATACCACAACCATTACGACTTCAATCATATATAATTCTATCACCATCATCATCATCATCATTATCGTCATCAGCATCAACATCATCATAACAACCATCAGTTTCAATGTTGATTCAGCACCACTCCACATAGCCACCACCACCAGCACAAATACCAACAACAATCAAAAGTACACCTACACCCACATGTTGTTGTTGTTATTATTATCTGTGACATTGCACCCCCCATACTCCCATCAGTCCCACCCACACCATTGTAATTATCGATTTGTCATGAAGCATCACTCACCATTCACTGTTTAATGGGAAAGTCATGTCATTAAACCACCACCACAACCATCACCATCACCATTTCCATACCACATCCCCCCTACCATTCTTACCTTTCTACCACCGTTACCAGAATCACCAACACACCCACCATCATACATGCCCCACCACCGTGCCACCATCCTCCACCACCATCACCATCACCATCATAAGCATTTTATTATCATCATCATCACCATCATCCTCATAAACATCATTACCCTGCTGCACGTCAATACCATCCAACCATCCCACCACTGCACCATCACCACCTCATCCACTACCACCACCACCACCTTTGTACTACCATCCCTAACACCATCGTCACCACCAGGCACCAGTGCCATACTGCCATCTTAGAACTACACCACCACCACCATCACAACCACTGCCAACGCCTCTGCCAATTTTTGTACATATTAACAGAGGAAGCCTCTATGTAGTCAAGTGATATGCTAGAAATAACAACCAAATTCCTTTAAATCACATTACATTTTTTTAAAGAGCATATTGAATGATCGAGTCCTAGGTACAGTGAATGTTAATAAATGACACGAAGAGAGTAAATGACAAGAAAATTGGTAAAAGGTCTGGAGGATAGAGAGTCCAGAGAAAATGGTAAAACTCATGAAGGAACTCTATGTAAAGACATACATAATGTATTTTCTGCCATACTAATTCGTGTGGTATATCAGGGCAAATATATATATAGGGTCAACATTCAAACATTGTTATCTTTCCAAATTCTGCTGCATTTCACATAGAATTTGGGGTCCCTGGTGTAACACTTTCATTACTGTATTTATTTTGAGATGCTCTATTTTTCTTTCAATTACTTTAAATATAACAAAGAATTTAGTAAAATAACTTAGATATCATTAAATATAACAAAGAATTTAGTAAAATAACTTAGATATCATTAACCTAGTGTTAGGAGCATAAATTGTGGCTAAGGTTTGGTGGAAGATTTTAATTGAAAGCTTATGAAAATTTATACTCAGTGCCAGAGCCGGTTTCAGCCAGGTTGGTAACGAAAGGGTTAAACTGACCTGTCTTCTTTCGGCTATAGATTTTGATCAGAAAATTTTGTATATCAGAAAACACTGCTCACACATTGCTTGAGAGGTTTTTGTTGGCGTCTAAGTTTATCAAGGTGGTTTAAGATGAAGTGCTTTCATCTTTCTCTTTTCTATTATTGTTGTGCTTCCTTTTGTAGCAGACATTTATACGGGGTTATCTGACTGTTTTGAGACAATGTTATTGAAGTTACCAAAATGTTCCAGTCTTGTGTTCCTGCTGTTTTTGCCAAAGATATTATCGATGTTGCATTAGATGTGCACTGGTTTATATATTTATAAATAACAACACAGGGAGAAACCTCAAAAAGAGAGAGAGAGAGAGAAAGAGAAAACTGCATATGAAATAAAAGTGCAGTTTTCAAATATGTAATATTGTGAGTTGAAATAATTGCTGGTCAAGTCATAGTTTTTTGTTGTGCAACTGTAATATGCTACCAAGTATATTGATTTCAAATTTGGGCTCAAGGCCAGCAATTTCGAGGGAGGGGACAAAGCAATTACATCGACCCCAGTACTCCACTGGTACTTATTTTATCAACCCTAAAGGGATGAAAAGCAAAGTTGACCTCAGCAGAACTTGAATTCAGAATGTGAAGACAGACAAAAACACTACAGTTCTATATTCAAGAGATGAGGAATTATGTACATTATTTACATTTGATGGATATTTGTCCTCATCTTGTTTGTTGTTAACACAACATCTTGGCTGATATACCCTCCAGCCTTCATCAGGTGTCTTAGGGAAATTTCGAAATGGAGTTCTCATTCCTAAGGTATTTTTCAATGTTATTATTATTATTATTATTATTGTTATTATTGTTATTATTATTATTATTATTATTATTATTATTATTATTATTATTATTATTATTATTATTTATTCAGGTCACTGCCTGGAATCAATCTTGGAATCTTGGAGTTAGTAGCCCGCGCTCTTAGCCACTATGCCATATGCCCGTGGACTACTATACCCAAGATTCCAAGTTTGATTCTTCCTATTATTATTCAGTAACCTGAATAATAATAATAACATCAAAAAATACCTAAGGAATGAGAAAACAGGTTCGAAATTTCACCAAGACACCTAATGAAGGCTTGGGGGTATATCAGCCAAAACGCTGTGTTAACAACAAACAAGATGAGGACAAATATCGATCAAATATAAGTAATGTAAATAAGACAAAACACTGTTGAGCATTTTGCCCAGAATGCAAACGATTCTGCCAGCTCACCACCCATATACTACTAAGTTTATTGGAGGTTTTAAGCCAGTATTGTGTCCTACTTTTGTCTTAGCAGTGCTGGCTCTAAATTCTATTGAAAATCTGTAGAAAAACTTTAAAACCTTAACTGACAATAGACGCTAACCAAGATTAATCATTCAACAGCTTTGAAAGGGAGTTTTTGTCTACTAATAGTTATGGAAATCACAGTTAATCTAAGTTTCAAATATCATATTACATGACTTGTGAAGGTATATGGCTTGATGGTTAGAGTGTTGTGCTCATGATAGCTATATCATGGGTTCGATTCCCAGGCCAGGCTGTGTGTTGTGTTCTTGAGCAAAACACTTTATTTCACATTGCTCCAGTCTACTCAGCTGTAACTGGGTCACACTGCAAAGGACTAGCCTCCTGAACAGAGGAAATGTTGTTTCTGCTCACAAGCCAATGGAATGATATCATTCAAAAACTAAAACACTGTAAAGTGCATTGTGACAAGCGATGTATAACAACATCTGATGGCTTGGGCAATACCATGATTACATACCCGAGATGCTCTTCTACTACAATTGCATTTTTATGGAAAGTACTGCCCATCTCAAGTTCATCTGTCTGACAGCTAGCTCCTTGTCTGTGTATATATGTGTGTACATATGAGTGTGTGTATGTAAGGATGGATGCATGCAGACATACATGTATGCACGCCTATAAATCTGTTTATGTATCTATTAATCTATCTATCCATCTGCATATCTCTCTTCATATCATTCACAATATATCTACCTGACTACATTAATACCTCTTCCTTTCTCTCTTCACACATACATGCATACAAGACAGGGTAGATATATAGTCAAGTAGACTACAATAATACCGTGTATATGTGTGTGTGTGTGTGGTCATGCACGTGCATACACAAACACCCCACATACCCCCAGTGTGTCTGTTATGAGCAGGTCTTCATATGAGCATAACTGAAGATTGTGAATAAAGAATGCTCCATAATATCTTTTGTTAACAACGATTCCAGGGTTGAAGAAAGGTCTGGGAGTCGGGAATAAAGGACAGACTGCACTAATACAAAACACCTCATTAAACACACTCTAGTATGGGTGTATATAGACACACGCATGTATGAAGACACATTCAGATACACAACTAAACACTTCCACACACATACGTACATACATACTCATGCATATATACATATATATATATATATATATATATATATATATATATATATATATATATATATATATATATATATATACATGCATGCATACATACATACATTTATACACGTATATGACGTAATAATACAGAAAGGCATAAAATGAATAAAAAGAAAGATTATGCAGAAAAAGAAGATGAAGTTGGAGCAGGAGGAGGAGGAGGAGAAGAAGGAGGAGGAGAAGGAGGAGGAGGAGAAGGAGGAGGAGGAGGAGGAGGAGGAGAAGAAGAAGAAGAAGAAGAAGAAGAAGAAGAAAAAAGAAGAAAGAAGAAAAAAGAAGAGGAAGTAGAAGAATGAAAACGAAGAAGAAAAAGAAGAAGAAAAAGAAGAAGAAAAAGAAGAAGAAGAAGAAGAAGAAGAAGAAGAAGAATGAATGAGGAGAAGAAGAAAACTAGAGAAGGATGAGAACATGAAGAATAAGAAGCAGAATAGTGAAGGAAAACAAGATGAAGGAAAGAGATGCAGATGGAAAAGTTAGGAGGAATGATGAGAAGTTGTATGAAGATTAAATGAAGAAGCCAAAGCAAAGAAAATGGTGATTCCGTTGTGAAGCAATCACGTTGCTGTTGTTGTTATTGAGAGAAAATCTGAAGAATTTTGACAAGTATATGCACTCACATGAACCCTAGTCATATTGACTGTAAATATTATAATGGCATCACCAAATTTTCTTTACTCTTATTCTAAATTCCATATTTCTTCATATTTCATTGATTTTGTTTAACATGCATACACACACACGTGTCTATATATATATATATATATATATATATATATATATATAAATATGTATGTATATATATATATATATGAAAATATGTATGTATATATATAAATATGTATGTATTATATATATATGTATGTATGTTATATATATATATATATAATATATATATATATATATATATATATATATATATATAAATATGTATGTATATATTTATATATATATATATGCATATATATGTATATATGTATACATATATATATATATATATATGCATGTGTATGTATATATTTGTCTGTCTGTCTGTCTGTCTGTCTATCAGTCAGTTAGTCAGTTGTGCCTGTTTATCTACCTATATATCTATCTGTCTATCTCTTTCTTTCTCACTCTCTTTCCCTCTCTCCTTCTCTCTTTCTCTGTCTCACTCTATCTATCTATGTCTGCCTGTCTGTTTATTTGTCTATCAATGTATCTATAGCCACACACATATTTGTGAGTGAGTACGTTTACATATACATTTATATATGTACATATTTAACTATCTATGCATATGTATGTGCGTGTGAGTGCACATATAAGGGCATTTAAGCATTGCATGAGTGTATATTATTTCTAACTAGACTATTCTACACGAAGAATGCAAAAAAAGAATAAATATAATTGATGTCTTTAGAAATCATTGACAGAGGCTGAGATGGACATTTGTAGCAGGATGGGGTTGGGTGGTACAAAGGTAGGGCAGGGTGGGGATGGGTGTACGGGGACAGTATAAGTGGTTGTGAGCAACAGCGGTCGGTGGGGTGGGTGCATGTGTGTGTGTGATATAGGGGTGGAATAGAGTAGCGATGGGGTGGAGGTGATATAGGGTTGGAACAGGGTAGTGATGGGGGTGGGGTGATATAGAGGTGGAATGGGGTAGTGATGTGGGATGCGGGGGGGGTATAGTGTTTGGTAGCAGTGGTGTGTAGCATTGGTAAGCTAGAATGGCACGGCAATGCAGAATGCCGGCTGGGGCAGGAGGGAAGCAAGAGTGGTGGTAGGGTAGGAATGAGCCTGTGTGGTATAATGCAGTGGTGTGTAGCAATGGTCTATAGTCGTGGTATGGCAATGTGTTGAGATGGAGCAAGATGGTGGAATGATGTGAAGTGATGTTGTGAAAGGGTACGGTGTAGCAGTGATGGGTAGAGAGTGCAGTGGCCTGGTTAGTAGTAGAGAGTAGTAGTGTTGGGGGTGTTGTGGTAATGTGATGTGAAAAAGAGTGTGGCATAGAATAGTGGTTTCCGTGTAGTTTTGTGGTGGTGGTGGTGGTGGAGGTCTTGCTGTGTGTGTGCAGTTGTAAACTGGTGCATATAATGCAGATGAATTATAATAGCAAATGTGGGTGGGGACGTAACTAGGTAAGTTGGTAAGATGGCATGATGATGATGCTGATGATGATATTGATAAACCTTATGATGAGCCTTCTTATCACAGATTATATTCTTCTCCTCCTCCTCCTCCTCATCATCATCATCATGAGTGTCATTGTTGTCATCAACATCATCATTGCAGGCATTGTCATCATCCCCATCATCATCATTGTCATCATTATCACCATCATCATCATCATCACCGTCATCATCATCACCATCACCACCGTCATCACCATCACCATCATCATCATCACCATCATCACCGTCATCATCATCACCAACACCACCACCACCACCACCACCATCATCATCATCACCACCACCACCACCACCACCATCGCAACCTTCCTCCTAATTTTTGTCCCTCTCAACATCAATGTAATTGAAGCTAGAAACCACAGTCAAATTTCCCTCGGACCATCTGCTCCCATCTTGAAGAAGTGAGACGATTGGATCATGCAGTCCAAGATAGACAATGCCTGAAAGAAAAATGAGATGATCATATTGAAAACCATGAGCAGATCTTGCAGGTCTGCACGACTAGGGTTGACCTGGTGTTAAACAACAACAACAACAATGAAAGGAAGTTTTAATGAGTTTGGTATCTTAACAGTAAAGTTGGACCAGCAGTTGTCATGGTTACTGTCTAAGCCTCAATCAGTTCATAAACAGCAAATCTACAATTAAAGACGTTCCAAACATGACCATCCCACTAATTGTAAGTCATTTTTCTTTTATTTATTTACTTTATTTTTAACTTTTTAGACACTTCTTTGTGATTGGTTGCATGTCACATGACTATGTGGAGGTTGAATGTCATTGGTTCGTTAACCATAATTATTTCTGCTGTTAACAGTTCTTACAAGATTGGTTGTTGTGACGACAGGGACATCAATGATGATGATGATGATGATGGCGGTGGCAGCGATAGTGATGGTTATAGTTGTGGTTGTTATGATGGTGATGTCTGTGGGTGTGATGCTGCTGCTGTTTGTACTGGTAAAGGTCATGGTGGTGGCAACAGTGGTGGCAGTGATGGTGGGGGAGGGGTGATGCTGATGCTGGTGATGGTGGTGGTGGTAGTGGTGGAGGAGTGATGTTCATGATGATGGTGGTGATTGTGATGATGATAAAAATGTGGAGAGGAGAAGAAAGAGGGGAAAGAGGAAGAGGAAAAGGAAAAGATCAGGATGAAGGGAAAGAGTATCACTTTTGAGATGATGATGGTGATGGTGGTGAGACTGGTGGTGGGGTGGAGGGGGGACGAAAGTGACCAATTCTGATATTGGGAGAAGCTTCAGTATATTTGGCGACAAAGAAAATGAAGATGGCAATGAAAGGGAAGAAGGAGAAAGAGAGAGGAGAGGAGAGAGGGAGAAGAGAAAGTAAGGAAGGGCAGCAACAGAAGAGAAAAGGAGGAGAGAGAGGTAGCAGAGGAAGAAAGGAGGAGAGGGGTAGCAAAGGGAGAGGAGGAGGAGGAGAGAGAGGTATGCTCTTTAGAAACCATTTTGTTTGACAACAAAGAAGATGGTTGGTGATTTTATCTGTAAAATTTGCAGAACATGTGTGTGTGTGTGTGTGGGGGGGAGTTAGGATGATACATAATGTGTATAATTTAATCTAGTAGGACTGGGTATATCCTGTGTAAAGAATCTGCAGTAAAGTGAGGGTGGAGACGCAGTGTGGCACAGGACACCCCCATCGGCTGTCTGAATAGATTAGAATTTTGTTAAAGAAGTTTTTGATTGTAGAAAAGAAATATAATGGAAATCAGTTCTTGTGGAGTTGGTCTGCATACTCAGTGGGGGTGTGGTGGGGGACATCCCACTGGGTGAAATACTTAGTGGTATTTCTTCTGTCTTTATGTTCTGAGTTCAAATTCTGCCGAGGTTGACATCGCCTTTCATCCTTTCAGGGTCGGTAAATTAAGTACCAGTTGCATACTGGGGTCGATCTAATCGACTGGCCCCTTCTCCAAAAATTCCAGGCCTTCTGCCTAGAGTAGAAACAAATATTTTGTTGAGGTGAAGATAGAGAACTGGCAGAGCTGTTACCATGTTGAACAAAATGCTTAACAGCATTTCTCCTGACTTTACATGTTGAAGGTTCAAATGCCAACGGAGTCAATTTTGCCTGCCACCCTTGTAGGGGTCTATAAAATGTGTACCAGTTGAATATTGGTGTTGGTGTAATCGATTTACCCAACCCCTTCGAAATTGCTGGCATTGTGCTAAAATATTGAAACAAATAATTTTTTTTGAAGGGTGGGTTGCTACAGATTGCAGTAACATGTAAATAAAACACAAAACAATTTTAATTATAACTTCTTTTAATGACACACACACACACTGGATATGTTCATATAGAGCTGTTGTATAGTTAAGAAACTTGCTTCCATAAGATGTGGCTTTGAGTTCAGTCCTATGGTGCAGCACTATGGTCAAGTGCTGTCCACTAGAGCCCCTGACCAACCAAAAACTTGTGAACATATTTGTTTGACCGAAACTGGAAGAAGGTTATTGTATATATAAATATGTGTGTGTGAGCATGGGTGTGTGTGTGTTTGTGTGTGCGTGTGTGAATGCATGTGTTCGTACCCGGGTGTTGATATCATGTGATAGCTGTAAGCAAACATCACTGTCAAACATGTGGTGACATTCATTTCCTATCTTCTGAGAAAACCCAAGGGCAGCAAGGGTGGTTATTCCATGTGTGTTCTGTGTGCACTGCACACTCATTGAAAATGGAATGTTCGTTAATTTAATTGTAAATCTTTACAGGAAACTTTCGATAAACCCCTGCTTGAAATTTGGTAGCATTGGGTGTGACAGCAGCCTCAATACAACAACCACCATACAGCACTGATGTGCAGCCATGGGAAAATATTACACTTGCCAATGTGGCACCTTGGGCAAGTGTCTCCTACTATAGCCTCAGGCCAACCAAAGCCTTGTGAGTGGATTTGGTAAACAAAAATTGAAAGAAATGTGTCATATGCATATATATATATGTGTGTGTGTGTGTATGTGTGTATCTTTGTGACTGTGTTAGGTGCCCACCATCACTTCACAACCGCTGATGGTGTGTTTACATCCCTGTAAATTAGCAACTCAGGAAAAGAAGCAAATATAATAAGTACCGAGCTTAAGAAAAAAAAGTCCTGGGGTTGATTCATTTGACCGAAATTCTTCAAGGCAGTGCTCTAGCATGGCCAGAGTAACTCATAGCTATATATGATGGGCTTCCTTTAGTTTCTGTTCACCAAATCCACTCACAAGGCTTTGGTCAACTCAAAGCTACTTTAAAAGACATTTGTCCAAGATGCCATGCAGTGGGCCTGAACCCATAACCATGTGGTTGGGAAGCAAACTTCTTACCACACTGCCACCCCAGTCCCTCTCTTTCTCTATCTCTATATATGTTCTTTTATTCTTTTACTTGTTTTAGTCATTTGACTGAGGCCCTGCAGGAGCACCGCTTTTATTCGAACAAATCAACCCCAAGACTTATTCTTTGTAAGCCTAGTACTTATCTTACTGGTCTCATTTGCCGAACTGCTAAGTTAGAGCGACGTAAACATGCCATCATCAGTTGTCAAGCGATGTTGGGGGGACAAACATAGACACATAAACACACACACACATACATATGATAGGCTTCTGTCAGTTTCCGTCAACCAAATCCACTCACAAGATTTTGGCCAGCGCCTGAGGCGGTAGTAGAAAACATCTGCCCAAGGTGCCACACAGTAGGACTGAACCCGAAATCATGTGGTTGGTAAGTAAGCTACTTACCACACAGCCACTCCTGCACCTATATGAAAACATATATATATATTGTATATATATATATATAAATATATAAATTTATATATATACATATCTATAAATACATATATCTCTCTATATATATAAACGGCAGTTTGTCTGTCTGCGTGTCTGTGTGTCTGTTAGGTTGTACCCTCACCCTGACCACGGCTTTCAACCGATTCTGATGAAACTTGACATACACATAGCCCAATGTCATAATTCAAAACTTTTGAAAAGTTCCCCCAGTTCTGAAAAAAGTCGATAAATTCGACATGGGGGTCGAAAATCAGAAACACAAACCACAGACTGTCTAGGGGACGCAACTCGACCTTTTTAACTCTCAAAAAAAATTTACCATAATTTCTTTCTCCATTTTTTTGCTATTTTTTGGCTATAACTCTCTAAAAATGCTTTATAGTTATTTCCCTTACAAACCCGAGCAACGCCGGGCGATACTGCTAGTATATATATAAATAGATATAAATATATATATATATATATATATATATCAGAGTTGCTTAGTGTTGCTTCAGCAACAGCCTGTAGAAAGCGGTTTTGCTTTTGCTACATACATTTTTGCATTTCATTTGTAGGTTTCCCATCTTACAGTACCATGTCACCTTCAACTCCTAATTGTGTTATTTGTTCCTCTTTTTTACTATTTAGTATAAAGGCAGAACTTCCTCATAAACAATGTTACGTGTGTTTTTCCAGAAGGAGCATGAATGAAAAACAACATGTGAACTTCCTACTCTTGTACATGTAATATACAGTTACCCACGAGAGAAAAACAATATTCTTTGAGTTGTAGCTCAATAATAGATCAAATTTGTTCCTGACATTTACTTAAAGACATTATAAGAACTGAGTTCTACAGGAAACTGTAGGGTTTTGAATGCAAAAAGTATTTCTGCAATGGAATCAAGAATATTCTGGGTGTAAATGCATCTTCTGCCCCCCAAAAAACAATCACTTAAAATAGTAACCTCAAAAATATGAGGCATTATTGCATGTCTTGTACAGATTCTTCTCAAAGAATTTAGTAGTTTGTCAACATTTTTGATATCCTGGATATGCTTGTATACATACATATACATATATATATGTATACACACACACACACACACATATATATACATATATATATATATACATACATACATATATACATACATACAACATACATACATATATATTATACAATACATATATATATAATACATTACATATATACATACATACATTATATATATATACATAATATATATATATATACATACATATATATATATATACATACATATATATATATAACATATATATAATATATTTAAGATACTATATATACATAATATATATATATATACATATATATATATATATACATATATATATATACATTATAATAATACATATACATATATACATATACATATATATATATACATATATATAGATATATATATATACACATATATATATATATACTACATATATATATACATACATATATATTATATACATACATATATATATATACATTTACATATATAATATATACATACATATATATATATATACATACATATATATATATACATACATATATATATATATACATACATATATATATACATACATATATATATATATACATATATATATATATATACATATATATATATACATATACATATATACATATACATATATACATATACATATATATATATACATATATATATATATATATATACACATATATATATATATACTACATATATATATACATACATATATTATATATATACATACATATATATATATACATACATATATATAATATATATACATATATATATATATACATATATATATATATATCATATATATATATATATATATATACACATATATATATATATACATATATATATATATAACATATATATATATATATATATACACATATATATATATACATATATATATATACATATATATATATTGTTGTGGTTCAACTTAAGGACAAAGCAGGCGACCTACTTTTGGGAATGAATCCATTGTTCTGCCAGATGCGGGTTGATTAATTAGCTCTGGGGAAGCTCCCCGACCCTTTCGGGTGAATTAGGGTTCATTTGAGGGCTGCCCCCTTAAATAAGCAGTTCAGTTTGTGAGTGGGAGAGAGAGTCGGCATTTGGGATTCAGAGCAAGCATTCGGCATTTGGGATTCAGGGCAAGCAGTTGGCAGTTGGGATTTTACAGCGAGTTAGTAATGGTTTGTTCTGCTGTGACAGAGAGAGATATACAGAGGATTAGGTGGCTAATAGAGATGGACTACAATGTGAGGCATTGGCTGATGTACGGTATGTGTTAATTGTGTTGATATATGAATTATGTAAAGAGACTATAACGAACTGTTACAGAAGTGAGTAAAGGACTTGTTGATGTGTTGATTATTGAGTTGTGTTACCTATGTAAAAGAAAGAGAGAAAAAGAAAGGCCTCTGTTGTAGTCTGAAAAGAATTTAATGAACATTGAACGTATATGTGTTAATTGTCCTCTGAACTGTAACGTTAATGTGATTTGAAACAGAACTGTTGTCTCCGGACTGTATATTGCATCAATCTGATCTGTTGTATACTGTATTGATTTGTTGTTTTCTTTAAATGCTGTTGTTTCTTGCATGTATTTCCTCTTTGATGTACCTGATATGTATCTTGATGTATTTTATGTAACAATTATAAACTGTCGTTAAATGTAAGCCAATTGCCTTCCGCTGTATTTCTTTGTGCCTCTTCCTGCTGCTGTTGTTGTTGTTGTCTCTCTCCTCTCTGGGTTCCGTGGCGAACTCTCGCAAATCGATCAGGCCAGGTCAATCGTCGTCGCTCGACTTGTTGGGATCCCAGGTTCGAGTTTCGAGCGACGGCAGGTGGGATTCCGTAGCAACTTTTGGGGTTCCTGTAACAATATACATACGAATATATATATATATATACATATATATGAAATGAGTGGAGCAACAGCACACACAAATACGAAAAGTGTCACCGAAGAGGTCACAGATATGTGACGAAAGATTTCCGGACAATGGACAGGAGTTAAAATAAGAACAATAATAAATGAGTAAAGAACAAATACATATATATATAGCGTGTGTGTGTATGCATGTATGTTTGTATATGTGTGTCTGTGTATCTGTGTATGTGTATGTGTGTATATATATATAAGCTTACTAGGAAATGGATGTGTGGCATTCAATTAAATAGTAATAATGATAAATAATAGATATACATACACACATCATCATCATCATCATCATCGTTTAACGTCCGTTTTCCGCGCTAGCATGGGTCAGACGGTTCGACCGGGGTCTGGGAAGCCAGGTGCTGCACCAGGCTCCAGTCTGATCTGGCAGTGTTTCTACAGCTGGATGCCCTTCCTAACGCCAACCACTCTGCGAGTATAGTGGGTGCTTTTTACTTGCCACCGGCACAGGTGCCAGGGGAGTCTGGCATCGGCCACGATCGGTTGGTGCTTTTAACGTGCCACCGGCACGGAAGCCAGCCAAGGCGGCGCTGGCATCGGCCACATTCGGATGGTGCTTTTTATGTGCCACCGGCACAGAAGCCAGTCTTGGTGGAGCTGGCGTTGGCCACGTTTGGATGGTGCTTTTTATGTGCCACCGGCACAGGTATCACAACTACTATTTCCATTGATATTTGTTTCGATGTTCATGTACATGCACTTGACTCAACAGGTCTCCTCAAACACAGCGAGATGTTCTGGGATCCAAGGTACTTTGAATGGGCAGGGGCTATGCGGAACTGGTGCCGGAAGCAGCCCGGGTCTTTGCAGTCACTGCACATCTCCAGAGATCTCGGTCCTTCGCCATTACCTCAGTGAGGCCCAACGCTCTGAGGTCATGCTTGACCACCTCATCCCATACCTTCCTGGATCTACCTCTCCCCCTGATTCCTTCAACTGTTTGGGAGCGGCACTTCTTCACACATCTCTCCTCATCCATCCGCAGTACATGACCATACCATCGCAAGCGTCGCTCTTGCACACCACATCCGATGCCTCTTATGTCCAGCATTTCTCTCAGGGTGCTTACACCCTGTCGTGCATGCACACTGACATTACACCTCCAACGGATCATGCTAACTTCATTTCTTTCAAGTCTACGCATGTCCTCTGCAGTCACGGCCCATGTTTCACTACCGTGAAGCATGGCAGTTCGCACACATGCATCATACAATCTACCTTTCACTTTGAGTGAGAGACCCTTTGTCACCAGTAGGGGTAGGAGCTTTCTAAACTTTGCCCAGGCTATTCCTATTCTAGTGGTGACACTCTCTGAGCATCCACCTCCACTACTAACTTGGTCACCCAGGTAGCGGAAACTATCAACTACTTCTAGTTTCTCCCCCTGGAGTGTGATGGAATCTGTTTTCTGAGTATTTGTGGTGTCTATTGTCCCTGTGCATCTGCCGCACATGAAAGCTATCTTATCAGTTAATTTCCCTTTGATGTTGCTGCACCTCTTATGCATCCATAGCTTACACTGGGTGCATCTTATGGAGTTTCTACCTACACCTTTCCTACAGATCGAGCAGGGCCACCTGCCCGATGGGGTGTGTGCTGAGTTCGCCTTTCTTCTTACTATAACTTTGGTCTTTGCTACATTTACTCTAAGGCCCTTTGATTCTAACCCTTGTTTCCACACCCGAAATTTCTTTTCTAGTTCCGGTAATGATTCTGCTATGAGAGCCAGGTCATCAGCATAGAGGAGCTCCCAGGGGTAACCTGTTTTGAATTCCTCTGTTATTGCCTGGAGGACTATGATGAATAGAAGGGGACTTGGTGTACACACATAAATATATATATATATGCATATATGGGTACAGGACATCACCAACTGTGCAAACAACATGAAATATGTACACAAATGAGTTAAATACGCAAACAACAAGAGAAAAATGGAAAACAGGTCAAGTAAACATAGAGAAAAGACCTTTCATCAGTTGTCGGCTGTCTATCTACTCTTCATTTCAGGCATTCAATAACAATATGAGTTTTCAAAGACAGTTGTTCCCACAAGATCTAAAATAAAATTTAGGATTTATGGAGTGTCAAATTTGGGGAGTACAAAAACAGGAAGGGGGGGGGGCATACAAGGAAACCCAACGAAAACAAACATGCAGGGTCATGAGACCAGAACGAGAGGAAAATAGTGAATGCTGGGAGATATATTTTCTTTGCAAAGAGATAAGAAAGAAGAGCAAAAGCGGCCAGTCTTTTAAATTTCCATGTAGGAAAAGTGAGATTGTCACATGAGGTAAAGGAAGATGGACGATGGTCACATGTGAGCAATGAGAGAGAGAAAAAGAGAAAGAAAGGAGTGAGAGAGAGACACACACACATAGATAGAAGATGGTGAACTAGATATGCTTGGAATCAAAAGCATAGTGTTCAAATGAATTAGAACTTGAACTCCAAATTCTTCATCCAGGTCAGGTCCAGTAGAAAGATAGATTGATGTAGATACACATATATGTATGTATACATACACACATATGCACATTCACATACATAGTTGCCACTATTGAATATAGCATGCAAAATGTCCACTGATAACCATTATATTCGGTGATATCACTATATTATACATTCCTCTGTGTGTGTTGATGGAAAGATGTAAATATTTATGTACACACATACACACTCATGTATGTGTGTGTATGTGTATTTATATATATATATATATATATATATATATATATAAAGGGATAGTAAGACAGAGGGTAAGAGAGAGATCAATTAAGAGATAGATAGTGTAGACAGAGATATATACATATATACACACACATATATATATACATACACATGTACATATATACATACACATGTATAGATATATACTAAACTACATACACAGTACGTTACAAACAACCATATACCCAATTTGTTTCAGCTGTTTCAGCTATTATATATATTATACATACTGGATAAATAGATAGATAGACAGATTGCTGTACATATATATATTCATATGTGTGTGTATAGATAAATGAATATTTATATGCATATGTGTGTTTGTGTGTGTGTGTGTGTGTGTGTGTGCATGTTTGTGTGTGTGTGTGTGTTGATACTGAATGAATTAAAATTGAAAGGTTTGGCTGATCTTCATCCTCCTTGTATAATATTAGATTCAAAGAAGAAGACGAAGAGGAAGTAGAGGAAAACACCTAATTATGATTTAATTTGTCCAGCTACATATTTCTTGCAGTCATGTAGTCTAAATCTTTAACTCCATTTATAAGTTTTATTAAATTTAGATATTGACTTCTTATACAATATTTATGGTGTACATTTGAACAATTTGAAAATTCAATTTCCTCCCAAACGAACCGGCTAACTTGGCTGTTATGCAAGTATGAATACCAAGTCTTCCTTATAATCAAGTCTTGCTAAAGTTTGGTCTGTCTTGTATCTATGATGATGTCTTTTGGTAATTCAAGAGCCGCAGACGGCTGAGTCTGTCTAAACACTTTATAGTATTTCATTTCAACTCCCCTTGCATTCTGTGATCAAACTTGGCTGGTGTTTAATTTGGTTCTTGACTTCTAGATGTCAATACAATATGGATGAAACATGTATTTGAATAAATTCAATTGACCGTAATCATAGATGTAGACCCTGCGCCACTATGATGGCTTACATAAATGAAAGTTGTTGTTGTGTAACCTATATATATCAACCCTTGGTCTGTAGAATTAAGATCAAAGACATTCCAGATGCGACCATTCCATCTTGCCTTCCTATATTTATCTTATCTATTATACGTTATTCTTTTACTTTATCAGTCATTGGACTGCAACCATGCTGGAGCAACACTTTGAAGGGTTTCATCAAATAAATCAACTCCAGTACTTATGATTTTATTTTCCATCGCTTTTGCCAATCTGCTAAGTTACAGGGATGTAAACAAACAGACATCAGTTGTAAAGCACTGGTGGTGGGTGGGGACAAACAGGAACACACACACACACACACATATTCGACAGGCTTCCACAGTTTCCATCTCCCAAATTCACTCAAAAGGCATTGCTTGGCTAATGCCTGTTCTAGAAGACAAGGTTTCCTGCAGAGGGATTGAACCTGAAACTTCATGAATGCAAAACAAACTTGTTAACCCCACAACCATGCCTTTATCTATATCTTACTATTTCTCAAGGTGGCGAGCTGGCAGAAACATTAGCACACTGTGTGAAATGCTTAGCAGTACTTCGTCTGTCTTTATGTTCTGAGTTCACATTCTGCTGAGGTCGACTTTGCCTTTCATCCTTTTGGGGGTCAATAAATTAAGTACCTGTTGCATACTGGGGTCGATCTAATCAACTAGCTCCCTCCCTAAAAATTTTGGGACTTGTGCCTAGAGAAGAAAAGTATATCTTACTATTTCTTGCTGGTCAGTGAACCACATAGAAGGCACTTTGATGGCTTCTAGCAATGGTTAATAATGAATATAGAGGCAATGAAGACCAGTGGAATGGTAAAAACTGGAAAAGGGTTTATATTTTACAGAATGTGGTGGCATTTATTGATGTTTTAAGTTCAAATATCACAAGGTTTCTATTTGTCTCTCTTTTTCCTCGTGGCTTTGATTAAAGGACAATTTGTACTTAATAGGTACAGGGTAGATTTGCGGTCAATTCAGTCTTTTATCACTGACTTTGGTAAGATTTGTTCAGAATTTGATTTCTGCCTTTTATATTTTCAGGTTGAAATAATAAGTACCAGTCGTGTATACGCAATCAACTACCCACCTCCTCTCAAAGGTTCAGGCCTTGTACCAATAGTAGAAATGATTGTTGTTATTATTATTAATATTTTTATTATTATTATTATTATTACCTCCACCTTAGTGAAGCTACACATCGCTGGTCACAATGCGTTCGCATTGTTTTAGCCTTCAACTGACGCCACCCCGCTGGCTAAGCGAGCAGGCCAACGGAAGAAAGATTTAGAGGAGGAGTGGTGAAAGAGTACAGCAGGGATCACCCCCCCACTGCCGGAGCGTCGTGGAGCTTTTTCGGTGTTTTCGCTCAATAAACACACACAACACCCGGTCTGGGAATCGAAACCGCGAGTCCACTGCCCTAACCACTGGGCCATTGCACCTCCACACACACACACACATATATATATATAACTTACTTGGAGAACAGAAAAGAAACGAAACGACGCGAGGGCGCTCAGTCATGCAATAAATTAATAAATAAAATATATGCATACATACATATATAAATATATATATGTGAGTACAGGACACCACAAATAGACGTAGAACTCAACGAGAAACAAAAACGTAAAAACAAACATGGAAACGGACTTTTTTTAACAACGAAAAAACAGAGTAGAAGACAAACAATACAAGGAAGATTCCCCTTCATCAGCTGTCCCTAGTTTGACTCCATGCGTGTTTCGAAGGTAAGGACAGAACACGACTCGTCGAACTAACTCTTCCTGCGAAAGAATTAAATAAAATTCCTTTGCAGAGGGGTAAAAACAAGGAAAGAAAAAAATGTGACAAAAACAGGACGTAAAAACAATACAAATAAAAAAAACAAATACAAAAAAATACAGCACAAGTAAAGAATAAAAACAGGACATGATTCTTTATTACCCATAAAGGGCTACACAGAGGGGACAATACAAACATTGGGGACATAAAACATCACAATTACATAAATATGGGTAATGAAATATGAAAATGATAGATGAAAGTGATACTAACGGCCCCATCCACTAGCATCACTTACCTGTCCTTCAAACTTTATCCTCAATGTAATACACCTGGCTTACTATTTTCCTCTCGAATTTCTTTTCCATTTCCGTTCTTGTCTCGTTATTTATTTCCACTCTATACATTTCACAGTTCTTCTTTTCGCACCTTTCCACGAACTCACCTATTCGCTCTTCCGAAATTACCGCATACCTACTACAGCCCTTTTTACATCATTGGTAGTCCTTCATTATTTCTTTTATGTCATTTCTCCTTGAAATACCTAAAAAATTGGGCCTAGTTTTTTTTTGTGGTATCTTGACTGTTTGCTTCTTTTTTTTTTGTTTTCTTGTTGGTGGGGAGTGGGTGGGTTCACTGTCTGCAGGGGAAGGGTGGGATGCAGAGGGTGCGGGTGGTGTTGGGGTGGATTGGGGTTCAACACTATTTAATTTTCTCCTTCTTCTCTTCCTCCTTTTTCTGCCTTCTTCCCATTCCTTTTGAACCTCCTCCTCTTCCGTTGTTTCTTCCTCCGATGGTTTCTGTTCCTCTTCTTTGGCCACTTCTTCTCTTTGAGGTTCCATATCAATTTCCTTTGATGGGGGAGGGCAGTAGGCTCTTATGTGACCTCTCAGGCCACACTTATAACGGCGTGGAGCTCTGTCCTCCACCCACACTCTCATAATGACACCTCCCATTCTGATGTTCTCCGTTAATTTTTCCAACGTTTCAGCCTCCGCTTGCACGTTTAAATCCAGCATTGCACCCCTCCAGCCCTCATAGTAGCATGGAGGATGTCCACCTCTTCCTCACATCTGCTGATTATGGCTGCCACTATCCATTCTCCATCAACATTTGGGGGTATTCCCTCCACCCTTATCCGAGTAGTTTTCCTATTCAGATATGAGGGCAGAAGGAACACCTTTTCTGTCTTCACCGCTCTGGCAGCCATTTTCTTCGCCACACTCTCGTTCCTGAACTGGACCACCCCAGTACCGAAATCCATGCCTCTTGCTAAGAATATTATATCTTCCTCCGTTCTCTTCAGTGCTTCTTCTATTAATTCCATACTGACTATTTCAATTTTCTTCTTTCCATTGGAATAAACCTGGTATGTGATGGTCCTTCGTTCATACCACTCTCTTCGTTTTGGTGGCGGTGACAACTCCACTTCACCGCAGTCCTTTTTAATGAATTCCCGGTAGCTTGGCAGTTTGGCCAAGTCTATTTCTTTTTCTCCGTTTTTTTTTTGTCACTCCTGCGTAAGTGTTTCCTAATTGTTTGTCCATCTTTTTTATTGCCTTCTCAAGCTCTTCTTCAGCAGTCGATAAATCCGACACACTTTCGAACATACTTCGCCTGGCCATCTCTCCCGTTAGGGAGGGGAAGTCCACTTCTTCCTTGTCTGTCTCAACACAGACAGACAACCACCAAAAGACCGTACAACAAAACGTTCAACAATAAAATTAACACTCAATAAATAAACAGCAACTCACAGTAAACAACGCCACGACGAATAAAAACAGGACAAGGAAACAAACTTTGAGGGCCTTTTTTTAGCCTAGACGATGGAAAAATTCAAGAGCGCAGGAAAAAAACATGTTCACTTGTTGGAAGCTGCCAGCGAAAGGAATTGGTCGACTCGGCTGTGTGAGAGATGAGGAGGAGAGAGAGAGATAGAGAGGAAAGGAAACCAGAAATGGTGAAAAATAAGAAGGAGAGAGACAGGCAGGAAAGAAGGGAAGGTCAAGCAAAGGGTTACAGAGTTTCGCATCATAATTATATATAAAAACTTACTTGGAGAACAGAAAAGAAACGAAACGACGCGAGGGCGCTCAGTCATGCAATAAATTAATAAATAAAATATATGCATACATACATACAAACATATATGTACGTACCTACATCTACATGTATATATACATGCATATATAAATATATATATATGTGAGTATAGGACACCACAAATCAACGAGAAACGAAAACGTAAAAACAAACATGGAAACGGTCTTTTTTTAACAACGTAAAAACAGAGTACAAGACATCAATACAAGGAAAATTCCCCGTTTTTCGTTGAGTTCTACGTCTATTTGTGGTGTCCTGTACTCACAGATATAGACAGACAGATAGATAGATAGAGAGAGAGATAAATAGATAGAGAGATAGATTGATAGATAGACAGATAGACACACAGACTGAAAGACAGACAGACAGATAGACACAGATAGAAGGTGGCGAGCTGGCAGAAACATAAGCATGTGGGTGAAATGCTTAGTGGTATTTTGTTTGTCTTTACGTTATGAGTTCAAATTCCACCGAGGTCGACTTTGCCTTTCATCTTTTCAGGGTCGATTAAACAAGTACCAGTTACACACTGGGCTCGATGTAATTGACTTAATGCTTTTGCCTGTCCTTGTTTGTCCCCTCCCTGTGTAGCCCATTTGGGCAGTAAAGACATAAGATAGACACAGATAGACACATAGATAGATAGATAGATAGATAGATAGATAGATAGATAGATAGATAGAGATATGTTGCTTGAAAATATGTGATGGTTGTTGACAGGAAGGGCATATAGATGTAGAATATTCATCTTGAGGAATTCTGTCTGAGCCATGGAAGCATGGAAACATGGACATTAAATGATGATGATGATGCAAAATATAGATTCAATATTAATAAAATATTAAAATAAAATAATTTGTCAAGAACTATATTTAATGTACTACCACAAATTAATAAACATATTTTGGTCAAATATAAATTTAATTTACTTTTAAATTTAACAAAGAGATAATGTAAACCTTTTGAAGACTATATGATAAAACAAAATATATATGATTGAATATATGATACACACACATGTATATGTGCACACACACTCACACATATACACAAACCCACCCACAAAAAAACATACAAACTAACACACATGCATATATCACACCCACACACATATATGTTTACTGACACATCCTCATATATATGTATATATATCATCATTATCATCGTTTAACGTCCGCTTTCCATGCTAGCATGGGTTGGACGATTTTGACTGAGGGCTGGCGAACCAGATGGTTGCACCAGGCTCCAATCTTCATTTGGCAGAGTTTCTGCAGCTGGATGCCCTTCCTAACGTCAACCCATTTAAAATACATTTCATGTGAGACAACATAATTTATATATATATATATATATATATATATATATATATATATATATATATATGTATGTGTGTGTGTGTGAATACAGACACATACACACACATATGTATGTACAGATACTTTTAGTTTCTGCCTACCAAATCTACTAACAAGGTTTTGGCCAAACTGAGGGCTATAGTAGAAGACATGTGCCCAAGTTACCACATAATAGGATTGGACCCAAGACCATGTGGTTGGGGAGCAAGCTTCTTACCACACAGCCATGCCAGCATCTACATATACACCCATATACATACATACATGTGTGAATGTGTGTACTTTACCTGATCTCAAAACAGGTGAGAACAAGAGATGGGAAGATGGGGTAAATGTTCACATAAACAAATATTCTTTTCCACTCTAGGCACAAGGCTCAAAATTTTGGGGGAATGGGGGTAGTCGATTAGATCAACCCCAACATGCAACTGGTATTTAATTTATTGACCTCAAAAGGATGAAAGGCAACGTTGACCTTGGTGGAATTTGAACTCAGAACATAAAGACATGAAATACCGCTAAGCATTTTACCTGGCATGCTGATGTTTCTGCCAGCTCGCTGCTTACAGAAAACAAATATTGATACAGCTAAGCCTAGCAGCCCCTCTTCATTCCATTCCCTACCTCTAAAACACTGTCATTTCTACCTCATAAAAAAATAGCAATCATTATTATTTGTTTTGTTTAAAATCCACCTTATGAACACAAAGTAATTGTCAATATCATGTATTATGTTTTAATTCCCTATATATCACACATAAAAGTTTTTATCCCTAATAATTCTCTCGTAAAATTAAGCACCAAATCATACCATTCCAATAATTAGACAAAATATCGCTAATATATTGCCGATATTAAAATATTATTACAGCCAGAACCAAACTTGACATCCATTTAAAGGAAACACTATCCATATGTGAAAATAATTCTTTAGAATCTCTTAAAAAACCATTATGCATTGCTATCACTTTATTATACAAACATACCCACATATTTTATTTTCAGTGAAATGGTTGCGCTCCTATTTTCGTGATTTGACTGCTACCGTAACCCTAAAAAATAAGAAGACACTAGTAATTGAAATCCTTAGCACTTATACACTTGGGAAGATAAAAAAATGTAGTGTGATGCTCAGCTGAATTTTTACAATATTCAATACATACATAGATATAGATACATAGATATACAAACATAAATATACATACATACATACATACATACATACATACATACATACATACATACATGCATATATATACATCTTGAAAAAGCCCGTACTATATATAAGCATAAACAAACAGAACAAACAAAAAACATACACAGAATGCTGTCAAATCCTCGTGAGTTATCGACCAAAGGATAGCAGCCATTTCGTACCTTTAATTATAATATTCCTTCACTTTGGTAATGTCAGTGATGAGAAGCAGCTGGAAAGAACAGGGGACCCAAACATGACAGGGAGTGAACATACAAACATGAAAAAATATTTGGTATACAATATACAAATAAAATAATATTTAAGATGAGACGAGTAATGAACTGACAAGGGACAAGGAGGAAAACAAACATAATGGAATGTAGACATACAAACAAAATGAAATGAAATAAACAGAATAAGGCTAAACACATATAAAGGGTTATATTTTGTATAACCATATAAGACTCACAGAACTGTTCTTCTACAATATTATAAACCTTGTGTAATGTTTAAACACAGATAAATAGCATGAAGGCTGACTTGGTCTGCAACCATCGATATTCAATTACACAAAATAATAATAATAGTAATAATAAAATTATTGTGTATAGTGCTCAGGTGCACTACAACTCATCAAAGGTGCATGTACAGTACATAGAATTACGTACAAAAGTCAGGAAAGTGAACAGTGTATGAGTCAGGATATACATGTGTGCATGAGTATGGAGGTGGGGATATCAGGTGTAGTGTTGGTGAATTTCAGGAAGAATGGAGGTTTTAAGGGATGCAATGTCTCAGCAGCTAACAACTGATGCAGGTAGTTAGTTCCATGCTTCAGCAACTCTGAGTGTGAAAAAATGTTTTCGAAAGTCATGGGAACTGTGCTGTTTTCTGACTTTGTAGACATGCCCATGTGTGTTAGACACATAGTGCTCAAAAAAGGTGCTCAGGGTGGTTGTTGGTACAACGGTCAATAATTTTGTGGGTATCACCAAGTCAGTTGCCAGACATCAGAGCTTTAATGTATCTATGCCCAGGGAAGCAAGGGTTTCAGAGTACGGTAAATGCCTGATGGAGGGTATTCGCTTGGTAGCACATCTCTGAACAGTTTCCAGGAGGTCAATGTCCAGAGCAAGATAGGGGTTCCACACTGGTAATGCAAATTCCAAGTGTGGCTGCACCATAACCACATATAGCCTTAAATAGACAGCTGGAGAAAGATCACTGCATGTTCAATTTGGAATCAGTGCAGTAACACTTCATCTGTTACCCTATCATCTTTTAGTTGCATGAAGCATCCTACATGGCAACACATTGCATATAGTGATGCAATGGAATATCACCTTTGAACAAATAACTATACTCCACTGCATCTATTGAGTTCATTTTCCCTCATTAGTTATATCTATGCATATGTATTTGAGTGTAGTATACAAACATATGCATGCATGTATATGTGTAGATATATATATAAGTGTGTGTGTGTGCATACCTATACGCGTGAGTTGATATTCATATGCATATAAAAATATAAACACATATATATATATTTATGCACACATTTATATACACTCATATGTATTTATATAAATACCATGTGTGTATAGATGTGTATGGCAGTGTATTTTTATGCAAACTTTATAGGAATATTTTAGAAGCTTATATTTCGTTGGCTAATAATGTGATTTCTGCCTCAAGCAATGCACACAATCATCCATATATACATACTCTCATTCATGTGTGAGTATATATATATATATATATATATATATATATATAAGTACATATGTTCATATAATTATATATACATATTTATATGTGTATATACACATGTATATTATATATATATATATATTGGTGCAGCTTTCGGGCTCCCCAGACCCCAGTTGAACCGTCCAACCCATGCTAGCATGGAAAACGGACGCTAAATGAGGATGATGATGATGAGGATATATATATCATATATATATGTACATATATTCATAAATATATATTTTCATACGCTTGCCTTCACCAAAATACATAAATATATGCAAACAGACAGATAGAAAGATAGATAGACAGATAGATGGATAGACAGATATATAGATGGATAGATATATAGATGGATATATATATATATATATATATATATATATATATAGATAGATAGATAGTTGATTGGATAGATGTAATCATCCTCATATTTCCTGTTTCTTGTGAAAACTCACATAAATCATTAATAAGTATATAATTTTCCTTTCATTAATTATTTATCGGCTTTGAAAGAAGAAAGTGTCAGAAGTTAGATAAGTGGTACATCTTAATCTTCTTATTTATCTCTCCACATATATATACACATACATATACACATATATGTATGTATATATATATGTATATATATATATATATATGTGTGTGTGTGTGTGTGTATGTATATATATATATATAATATATATATATATATATATATATATAGATAGATAGATAGTTGATTGGATAGATGTAATCATCCTCATATTTCCTGTTTCTTGTGAAAACTCACATAAATCATTAATAAGTATATAATTTTCCTTTCATTAATTATTTATCGGCTTTGAAAGAAGAAAGTGTCAGAAGTTAGATAAGTGGTACATCTTAATCTTCTTATTTATCTCTCCACATATATATACACATACATATACACATATATGTATGTATATATATATGTATATATATATATATATATATGTGTGTGTGTGTGTGTGTATGTATATATATATATATATATACACATGCAGATATATATAGTTATGAATATTTATATGTATATATGTGCACACATATCATTATGTATTTATACACATACACATATACACACATACACACACACATATACATACAGGCACACACACAAACACATTTATATGTTGGGGTGTATACATATTCATATATGAATATTCATTTCTATACACACTCATGCATTTTTAGTTATATGGACACACAATCACACACATGTACACTCATATTATATATATGCACCCACAAACCTGTGTGTGTGTGTATGGGTGTACATGTGTGTGCACTAGATGCATATGGGCACTTATTAGAGTTTCATCCCTTTGATACAAATACTAATTAATTCACTTGCATTTAATAAGTTTCTAAACTTTTCCTGAACGTTTTTTGAAGTTTCAACTTTACATTTTAGTGTCAAAAATTAAATTCACGCCTCCAACAAAATGAATTTCAATAAACAAAAATAATTGGGTTCAAAAAATATGTTTTGGAAACAAAATTAATTCAAACTCCAAATTTTAAACATTTTGATACCTTGTTGTTGTTGTTGTTGTTATTATTATTATTATTTTTATTATTATAAGTAGTAGTAGTAGAAGATGAAGAATATGGTGTCTAGCAAAATCAGAAGTGTAATGTTTCAAAGTGCCTTGTAGTTATTAGTAGTGTTCATTTCTGGTTTAACTTGTAGACCCTTTAGCATTAGACTAATTATCCAGTTCATTTAAATTGATTGCTCACTCCTCTACAAGCATGGAAAAGGCTAAGTTTTTTTCTTTTCATTATTATTCTCTTTACTGTTGTGCAAATACATGGATTGGCTGTGTGGTTAAGGAGTTTGCTTCCAAACAACATGGTTTTAGGTTCAACCCCACTGCATGGAACCCTGGACAAATGTTCTCTAGATCGCCCCAGTCCATCAAAAGATTTGTGGATGGATATGGTTGATGAAGACTGACACAGCCTGTTGTATGTGTGTGTGGGACTACCTTTGTCCTGTCACTGCATGACAGTCGTAAATGAGTTTCATTGTTATACAAGCAGTGTCAATCATTCTATGAAAACATGTCTGGTCATAAGGAAATATTACCTCTGCTTAGAAACAGGTGAGGGTTGCAGACAGGAAAGGCTTGGAAAATCTGACTAATGCAAGCATGGCAAAGTAAACAGTGAAATGATGGTAATTAAAATTGACAAATTCATTGGAGCATTCAACAAAAGCTCTTCTATGGCCTGGATTCAAACTGCATTGGGGTTGACTCTGACTTTCTCTTCCTTCTAAGTTTGATCAAATAAGCATCAACCAGTAAATGAAGTCGGTAGGGAAGGGGTAGTAAATACAGAGCTGTCTTTAAAATATTATAGGCCCTTCAGAAAGCAATGCAGTGAGGGTCACTACAAACACAACAAAGCATATATAAATTCTCATTGAGCACCACAACCTGTGGATCTCATCAATCTGTGAGGCCCCAGAGCCTGTGGAGACGGCAGACAGCTGCTCTGTGGGCTCATGTCTTAAGGTGGTGCAGTGTCATAAAACTGACTATTCCAGTCTCAATTTTCTGACCTTTCACCTATACCAGAAACGATGATTCTTAATATTATCAGAAATGGATTTACCAAAGGCAGTGAGTGGCCAGAATTGTTAGCATGCTTAGTGGCATTTTGTCTGTCTTTACGTTCTGAGTTCAAATTCTGCCGAGATCGACTTTGCCTTTCATCTTTCTGGGGTCGATAAAATAAATACCAGTAAAACACTGGGGTCGATGTAATAGACTTAGCCCCTCCCCCGAATTTGCTAGCTTTGTATGAAAATTTGGAATCAATATCATTATAATTAGATTTACTAAGGCAGTGAATTGGCTGAATCGTTTGCAGGTCAGGCAAAAGGCTTAGCAACATTCTGTTCATCTTTATGTTCTGAGTTCAAATCCTGCCAAGGCCAACTTTACTCTTTACCCTTTCAGGATTGATTAAATAAGAATCAGTTCAGAAGTGGGGTTGATGTAATTGACTAATCCCTCAAAATTGCCGGCCTTGTGCCTGGATTAGAAGGGATTAATAATAATAGTGTTACTGATATCCTTATTCTGTATTTTGGGGGATGAAGAATTCTGTATGTTATTTACAATAGACGGATATATATCTTCCTCATCTTGTTTGTTGTAATCACGTTTCGGCTGGTGTACTCTTCAGCCTTCATCAGGTGTTCTGGTGTAATTTCGAACCCAACCCTTTATTTGACTAACAGGGTACACTTTTCTCATTCCTAAGGTATGTTACTGCTGTTATTTTTCTGTTGATATTATTTTTCAAGTCTCTGTTTGCGATTGAACTTAGGATCTGAGGGTTAGTAGCCCACACTCTTATCCACTACTCTACATGCCCACGGGCATTATAGAGTGAATTTTAGAGCTTATAAACCTAGTATTTTACCTCTTCTTAATACTGATTTCCTCCCATATTATATTCATATCTGCACTAGACCTGCTTAGGAGGTTATTGTGTCCTAGTGTATGCAGAACCTCTTTTAATTTTCATATTTTTCGGTGGTGTTCTCTGTCGATTAGTTTAACTTCATTCCACAGCTGGAGGTGGTCTCCATTTTGCCATATAAGATTGGCTATACCCCATTAGTCAAATAAAGGGTTGGGTTTGAAATTCCACCAGAACACCTGATGAAGGCTGGAGAGTACATCATTTAAAACGTTGTGGTAACAACAAACAAGATAACAACACCTATCCATCCACTGTAAATAATGTACTGATATTATTATTATTAAAATGTTTAATGATTAAGAGTGGATTAGCGTTCAGCTAATATCTCCTGTTGATATATTCACGGTGTCTCTGTGACTTGAACATAGGCATACAGATTTGTTGCTTGCTTTTGTCAACTACTGCTTAGCTAGACAGGCTGGAATCGACAGGTGCACCAACCCCATAGACTTTTGGTGTAATCAGTTGGCACAATGGCTCATCCATCCACCCTGGTGCACTGACATCAACAGTGCAATAAAGTGGAACTGATCATGAAGCTTTGTGGTTGCTTAGTGAAATTCTTAAATTCTCAACCATTTGTATAAATAAATAAACAAACAAACACATAAACCAATGAATAATTATACTCATTACAAGTTATTAACACACAAAAAGTGTAGTGGAATAATAAGAGGGTTGTCAGAGACAGTAGTGTTTGCTTGTGGAAGAAGCACAAGAGCGAAAACCTACAGATACCCAGGGAATCAATTTTCTCAAATGCCCTGAAGTCTCCTTAGTGGTAGTGGGACAGTATCTGCAACCCAAGGGACCTAATTAGCTGTGTGGGAGGATGCACACAAAGTGTAATCGCTAGAATAAGGATAGGATAGAGAAAATTCAAAGAGCTTGGCAACCAAAAGTCTCTCTCTTTTTCTCTCTCTCTCCAAGTGAAGGGAAGACTGTATGATGCATGTATACGAACAGCAATGCTACATGGTAGTGAGAAATGGGCCCTGAATGCAGAAGATATGTGAAGGCTAGAGAGGAATGAAACTACTATGCTCTGCTGGATGTGCAATGCCAGTTTGCATGTGCGACAGAGCAATGACGTATTAAGGGAAAAGGAATCAGATGCAGTGTACACAGAGAGAAGACTGCATTGGTTTGGTCATGTGTTATGCATAATACATGACCAAACAGAAGTGCCAATCACATAAAGTGGATAGCAATTGTTGAAAAGTGAGGACCCAGGAGGATATGGGACAAAGTACTGAAGGCTGATCTCAAGATACTGAGCCTTATGAAGGACCAAGATATTTAGTGCAGTACTGTGCTCAAGAAGACACATCTACCTCAGTAGAATTAATACTGGTGCCACATAAAAGGCGCCCAATAGACAATGGAGGGGTTAGCATTAGGAAGGGCTGTAGAAACCGTACCAGAACAGAAAATGGAACCTGGTTTGGCTCCTGACCTTGCCAGCACCTGCCAAATGTTGGCATGGAGAACAGTCATTAAATGATGACGATGACGACGACGATGATGATGATGATGATGATGATGATGATATATATACATACATATATATACATATATATACATACATATATATATATATATATATATATATATATATATATATATATACATACATATATATATATATATACATATATATATATATATACATATATACATATATATATATACATACATTATATATATATATATATATATATATATATATACGATAGATAGATATGTACATACATGCACACACACACACACACACACACACCCATATAAATAAACATACACTCATATGTATGCATGTCTGTTTTGAGACACAGTATGAAAAAAAATGTATGTATGTATAATGAATATACATTTCAATTTAACCGATATAATGTTTTCCAAGTGACTACTTTCCTCGTGAGTCTGTTTCAGTGCATGCTTGATTAGTCAGCAAGATGTACACACACATATATATATTTACACACTGTAATTGTTTGTTAGACTCTTTGCTAACACTCAGATATGGTTTGTCATAATTGTTACTTAGTGATAAGATGCGTCGATGTACTTTCTTTTACGGCCGTGTGTGCAGTTGCAGTTGTGTGCATGTGTATGTATGTGTGTGTATGTGTGTGTGTGTGCGTATGTGTGTGTGTTATTTCATGAAGTCATTTCAATATATTCAATCGTACAATTGCTTTAGCAGCATGATAACAGTTAATAGTCTTTGATATTTCTAGATAAATGGATTTCATCTTAATACATACAAACACATTCACACACATGCACGTGTGTGTTTGCAGGTGCATATGCATGTATGTGTGTGTTTGTATACATACAAATATCACTCACTATTATAGAGCAATATATCATACACCATATATATATATGTTGTGTATACATAATTGAACATGTGTATGGATATACATATATATGTAAGTGTATATACATGATATATATGTATGTATATATATATGTGTGTGTGTGTGTGTGTTTTTATATATATACATACCATATATATATATATACATACCAATATATATATACACATACCCATATATATATATATATATATATTTACACACACACACATATATACATATATATATATATACATATATATGTAAATACACATGTATGTATTATATATTATATATATATATAAATACATACATACATATATATATATATATATAATATATATATATATATATATATATATATATATATATAGAGAGAGAGAGAGAGAGAGATAAAGAGAAAGAAAACGAGTCCCATATACACACACATCCTTACAAACATGTACACAAGCAGGCATGTGCACACACACACACACACACAAACACATACAATATATCACATTATACTTGATTGTACAAATGTTTGCATTGTTTGTCAAGATATTAAAAATTATTAAAAATTGGAAAAAAAAAATGCTTATCTCTGCTGTAAACTGCAAACGAAACATTAATAAGCACATTTCATCTTGTTCTTTTCTCATTTGCACAATATTATTTGCAATTTCTATACTATTCCACAATGCTTTTACAAGAGTTCGCCATGTATGTAAAATATCAAAGCAAACCACACTATTATTATTTGCTTCCATATGGCTTACCAAAACTATTTTCCCATTATGCAAATTGTAAATATTTATCGCGTTTTCTCAAAAGCCCTGACTAAGATTGTAATAATGATTTTCGAAAACTATTTGGTATCAGTAAAATGTTGCATAAAACTTGTAAATTTAACTATTGATAAGAATTTTTATAGTAGACAAGCCTTGCTTATTCTTCATTCATTCTGTGAATGGCAATTACAACATTATCAAGTAAAGAATCCTGGCATTGAATTCCATGATTTAAAGTGGTTCTCCTATTTGTAAAATGTGTTGTTTTATTGTGTCAAGCTGAAGATGCAAATAAGAGTTATGGATATAGTAGAAATAATAATAATAATGATGAATAATACTACTACTACTACTACTACTAATAATAATAATAATAATAATAATAATAATAATAATAATAATATAATAATAGTAATAATAGTAATAACATTAATAATAATAATAATAATAATAATAATAATAATAATAATAATAATAATAATAAATTGAGAAAGAAAACAAACTATGCTGGATCATAGATATTGCATGCCCAGCTGACAACAAGGTATGCGAAAAGGAAGAAAGAAAAGTCGATAGATACGACAGGTTAGCTTAGGAGGTTAAGCAGTGGTGGTCGATGAAAAAGGTGGTAGTAGTACCAATAATTGTTGGAGCCCTGGTAACAGTGAGTAAAAATTTCAAGAAGTACATAGAACAAATAGGGGCTGCAATCTGCTTGGAACTGCTCAGATACACTGGAAGGTGCTCGAAAAATAAGAGGTGTTACCTTAGTTCACTCGTAGTACATCTTCAATGTTAGAAGCTGTGCAAAGGCAATAATAATAATGATGATTAAGCAGTTGTGGTCACTGAAAAAGGTGGTAGTAGTACCAATAACTGTTGGAGCCCTGGGAACAGTGAGTAAAAATCTTGAGAAGTACATGAAACAAATAGGGGCTTTAATAAGGGTGGAGCACTTGCAGAAAACAGCACTGCTTAGGACTGCTCAAATACTCTAGATGTAGGACTCCTATAATTTGGCTGCATCTCTACTACCTATGGATTACACTGGACTCTTACTTTGATGAGAAATTGCTCCAATATACCATAACGTTTGAACCTTTTAAACTTTTCAAAACGTTTTTGTACTTTCTGTGTTTTCCTATTGTCACCATGATAGATTGCTAGCCACTAAACCTTTTCTAGTTTCTCTCCCTGTTTATTTCTGTGTTCCTTTCTGTTGAGCGTTAAACTAATACATCTGTTTGTTGTTTACACACCCATCTTTTGTTTCTTTTTTTTTTGTAAATTCTCACTACATATATATATATATATATATATATATATGTGTGTGTGTATATATATATATATACATATATATATATATATATATATATGGAAGGATGGATGGATGGATAAATAGATAAATAGACAGACAGATAGATAGATAGTCAGACAGACAGACAGATAGATAAATAGATAGGCAGACAGACAGACAGATAGATAGACAGATAGATAGTTAGAGAGGTAGACAGACAGAGAGACAGGCAGATAGATAGACAGATAAACAGGCAGAGAGATAGACAGAGAGATAGACAGATAGATAGATAGATAGATAGATAGATAGATATAGATAGATAGATAGATAGATAGATAGATAGATAGATATGCAGAATAGGCAGTCAGATAGATAGATAGACAGATAGATAAATAGATAGATACACACACACACACATATTTATATATATGAATTCATATGCGTAGGTTTGAATGTTTGCTTGTATTTGCAGCCTTCAAATGTGATGACCTGTGAATGTTATTGTTGTTATTGTTTCTTCTGTCAAAAATTTGTGCACTCGATTCACATTTGGAATGATGTGTAGAATAAGGTATGTTTTAGTTGAGAAACAGTTAAAGGTTAATGACAGGCAGGGCATCAGGCTGTAAAAAATACCGTAACAATATTTGCATACAACCCATGGTAGTATGGAAAAGTGGATCTACAAATAAATGAATTTTTTTTAATAGTTATTTATTTAATTTATATTTTTATTTATTTAATTTTCTTAGTTTTTAGTGGTGGTGGAAACTGCCAGGATTAACAGTTTTAGAAACTCACATTATATTTTCAGTCTTGAAACTACCTCCTGCTATCATATTGTAATTTATTCACTCTACACTGCTGATAGCTACATTAAAATTCTAAATCGTTAGTTAAAATTCCAAAGTAATTAAAGAATAGCCATAAATTTTCTCTGTTACAGTAAAATTGTGGATAAAAAGAGAAAGCAGGATCTTAAATGGCAATGAATTATTATATCATTGGGTCATTTCTTTAGAATTCCTAGCAAATTATTCTTTATCTTCCCATTACCAACTTCTGACAAAATCCAAACATTTAGTTTTGAATCTCTTTAAAAAATTGCCATGTTTCCATTTTGCTGAAGCAGGATTTATTCAATGAAATATTGTGGACATTTTGAAAACAAATATAAACCTAAGTGGTATATTATTGTCATTTAATAGACAATTAATATATGCAGATTTTTCTTTCATTTGCGTTTTTTTCATAGACAGTAGTAGATCTTAGCATAATTTCCTATGAAGCAAAATGTCGTCATTTGGTTGACGTGGTTCTAATTTTGTATACAATTCATTCTTTAAAATATTCTAACTGAAAAGTCATTATTTTTGTACGAAAGTGAAGCTGAATGAAGGTTAAAGGAGGCTGTTTGGAAAACAACTATTAGAATTTATAATGAGGAATATGAAATGCATAAATTTCTTGTGACATTTGTTTATAATCAGTGCAAGCTGCACGAGAAAGAGACTAAAATACACAGTCACAAACAATCGTCCAGGCATGCACACACACACACACACACACACACATACACACACACACACACACATACCCACATACACACACACACACACACACACACACACCCATATATTCTTTTGATCTTTTTACATTATTGTATCTTTTCACTTGTTTCAGTTATTAGACCGAGGCCATGCTGGGGCTCTGCCTTGAAGAATTTTTTTGGCAAATGGATTAACCCAGTACTTACTTTGTTTTTAATCCTGGCACTTATCCTGTCAGTCTGATTTGCTGAACTGCTAAGTTACAGGGATGTAAACACACCAACACCAGTTATCAAGCAGTGATGGGGACAAACAATGAAACAAGGATACACACATACATACATACATATATATATATCATCATCATCGTTTAACGTCCGTTTTTCATGCTAGCATGGGTTGGACGGTTCAACCGGGGTCTGGGAAGCCAGGAGGCTGCACCAGGCTCCAGTCTGATCTTGCAGTATTTCTACAGCTGGATGCCCTTACTAACGCCAACCACTCCGTGAGTGTAGTGGGTGCTTTTTACATGCCACCGGCACAGGAGCCAGAAGAGGCTGGCAAACGGCCATAATTGGTAGGTGCTTTTACGTGTCACTGACATGGACGCCTGTCAGATGGTGCTGGCATCTTCCACGTTCAGACTGTGCTTCTAATGTGTCACAGGCACAGGTATCTTAACTACAGTTTCCATTTGATTTTCATTTTCATGTTGGTGTTAACATACTTCACTCAATAGGTCTCCTCAAGCACAGCAGGCCATCCTGCAAGCCATGAACTCACTTCATTTGTTGGGTCTTTGAAGTCACAGCATATCTCCAGAGGTCTTGGTCTTTCATCATAGCTTCTGTGAGGCTCAACATACGAAGGTCATGCTTGACCATCTCGTCCCATGTCTTCCTGGATCTACCTATACCCTGGATTCCTTCAACAGTTTGGGAGTGGCACTTCTTCACACATCTCTCCTCATCCATCCATAGTACATGATCATACCAATGCAAACGTCTCTCCTGCACACTGCATCCAATGCTTCTTATGCCCAACATTACTCTCAGGGTGCTTACACTCTGTTGTGTATGGACACCTATATTACACATCCAGCAGATCATGCTAGCTTCATTTCTTTCAAGCTTATGCATGTCCTCTGCAGTCATGGCCCATGTTTCACTGCCATGAAGCATGGCAGTTTGCACACGTGTGACGTACAATCTACCTTTCGCTCTGAGTGAGAGACCCTTTGTTGCCAGTAGAGGAAGAAGCTTCCTAAACTTTGCCCAGGCTATTCTTTTTCTAGTGGTAACACTCTCTGAGCATCCACCTCCACTGCTAATTTGGTCACCTAGGTAGCGGAAATTATCAACAAATTCTAGTTTCTTCCCCCTGGAGTGTGATGGAATCTGTTTTCTGAGTATCTGTGGTGTCTATTGCCCATGTGCATCTGCCACACATGAAAGCTATCTTCTTGGTTAATTTTCCTTTGATGTTGCTGCACCTCTTATGCATCCATAGCTTACACTACACACATACGACAGGCTTCTTTCAGGTTCCATCTACGAAGTCCATTCACAAAGCTTTGGTTGGTCCAAGGCTATAATAGAAGACATTTGCCCAAGGTGCCGTGCAGTGGTACTGAGCCCAAAACCAAGTGGTGGGGAAGCAAGCTTCTTACCACAAAGCCATGCCTGTGCCTAAGTAAAATATGGAATGCTTCATGAATCTGCATGTCATCGTTGCACAGGAACTGCTTCTTTCAGTTTCCAGTCACCAAATTCACAAGATGCAGGCTTGGCTGTGTGGTAAGAAGCTTGCTTTCTAAATATATGGTGCAGCGTTCAGTCTCTTTGCAAGGCACCTGGGGTAAGTGTCTTCTAGCCCCAAGCAAGGCAACAACCTTGTGAGTAGATTTGGGAAATAGAAATGCATACACATACACTCATATATATACGTATATACATGTGTGTGTGTATATATTGTATATATATATGTATATATCTATGTCTCTCTCTCTCTTTCTCTCTCTCTCTCTCTCTCTCTCTATATATATATATATATATATATATATATACAGCAGGTTGCTTTCAGATTCTGTCTACCAAATCCACTCACAAGGCTTTGGTTGGCCAGTGGCTATATAGTAGAAGACACTTGCCCAAGGTGCCATGCTGTAGGACTGAACTCTGAACCATGTGGTTGGGAAGCAAGCTTCTTATCACACAGCTATGCCTGCGCCTATTTACACACACACACACACACATACACACACACACAAGACCACTTGACAACCAGTGTTTCTTGGTCTGCATCCATGCAACTTAGAGGTTCAGCAAAAAGAGACAAACAGAATTAGTACCTGATTTAAAAAATATAAGTACTGGAGTCACTTGGTGTGATTGGACTCTTTCAAGGCAGTGCCCCAACATGGCCACAGTCTAATAACTGAAACAAATAGAAAATTAAAGATGAAAGGCATTAGTGCTGGGCTTGAACCCTCTTCTTCCTGCTTGAAGTGACTGAGACCAAATGCACTGAGATGCAAATCAAGATTCTTCACCACACATTTGTGCCCTATTGTAAAATTTAATCTAAATACTCGCAGTGGGGATTCGAAACCAAATCTCTGGATATGCATCAGATATCATGCACAAGCCACAACAGTTTCATGTGATTGGTCTGTTAAGTAACCAATCAACATGAAGCTATTGCATGATTCAGTTTTCTAGTATTTCCTCTTTATAAACTTGCTTTTGGCACCAAGTTTTCGCAGAGTGTTGAGACCAACCAATTCATTCACACATCTCACCCCTTGCCAGGCAGAGTTTTGAAGGTGGTTGAGCGAAATCCATCTCGACTCTTGCCAAGGACATTTCTGCAGACATCTCCAGGTTCTTGGACATAACACAATAAACAATTGCACAATAACTCATAAGTAACTCCTCTTGACAGGGTGCAGGGTTTGCATCTCTCCCCAAAGTGCAATTATTGCTGTTAGTATTAATTACTTCCGCATACACCCTGCGAAATACATTTTCATTCATTAACTCAACAGCTGCCAATGTAGCATTTGACAAAAGGTCCAACACACTCATGACACACTTCAAGAACATTTAGAATGTAGAACACTCCCAGAAGGTATTTTCCCGCATCAATATTGTTGATAAGTCGTTCTCACATTGCAGTATGAATGACAAGGTTGGCTGTATTAACATTTATTTCAGAAAGCTGACCGTGTATCAATATAATTAACTTTTATAAAGCCCTCTGTAATATTATCATAGCTAATGTACATGTTTATGCATGCATGAGAATGTTTATCGCTGCTCAAAGTTTGAAGATAAATCAATATATATTATCAACATTGATTTATCTGGTGAGGAATGTCTTTCCAAATAATAGCTTAGAACAATCCAAGATAGGGATGAGATTTGGAAGCACCGTATTGTTATTAGTGCTAATGGAGAAATCATAGGTTCTCATCTTTGGAAATTTGAAGTAGATATCATATGTGTAGTGTTTTCAATATTTCTCCATAATTGCATCTATGTGTAAGTGTGTGTGTGTGTGTGTGTGTATATATATATATATAACTATAAATAAGGGTATCTGAGAGACACCCACCATGCCGAAATAGCAGTCAAAATCCTGACTCCTCAAACCACCTAAACCATTCATATCGCACCATGAGAGAAGACTGAGAGACAAAATAAACTAGCAAAAAGATATTACTGGATAATTCAAGATCCTGGGAATTATCCAGTAATATTTTTTTGCTAGTTTATTTTGTCTCTCTGTCTTCTCTCATGGTGCGATATAAACATTTTAGGTGGTTTGAGGAGTCAGAGTTTTGACTGCTATTTTGGCACGGTGGTGTCTCTCAGATACCCTTAGTTATAGTTGCAAAAAAATCATTACCTTTGTATGGTATTTATTCCCATGCTGGCCACTTGATAATATCAATATTTAAATATCGATATTATCCTTATTTATAAATTTATATATCATCATCATCATCATCATCATCATCATCATCATCGTTTAACGTCCGCTTTCCATGCTAGCATGGGTTGGACGGTTCAACTGGGGTCTGGCAAGCTCGAAGGCTGCACCAGGCCAGTCAGATCTGGCAGTGTTTCTACAGCTGGATGCCCTTCCTAACGCCAACCACTCCGAGAGTGTAGTGGGTGATTTTATGTGCCACCGACACAGGTGCCAGACGAGGCTGGCAGACGGCCACGCTTGGATGGTGATTTTATGTGCCACTGACACAGGTGCCAGATGAGGCTGGCAGACGGCCACGCTCGGATGGTGTTTTTATGTGTCACCGACACAGGTGCCAGACGAGGCCGGCAGACGGCCACGCTCGGATGGTGTTTTTTATGTGCCACCGACACAGGTGCCAGACAAGGCTGGCAGACGGCCATGCTCGGATGGTGTTTTCTTATGTGCCACCGACATAGGTGCCAGACGAGGCTGGCGAACGGCCACGCTCGGATGGTGTTTGTTACGTGCCCTCAGCACGGAGGCCAGTCGATGCGGTACTGGCTACGGTCACGTTCGGATGGTTTTCTTATGTCCCACAAGGGTACAAATTCCATTGATGTTCATCTATTTTGATTTGGTTTGATTTGATTTGATTTGATTTTGATTTTGATTTTGATTTTGATTTTGATTTCACTTGCCTCAACAGGTCTTCACAAGTGTCACAAGAAGGAAGGTATGCACAGGTGGACTGACTACGTCCCAGGTAGGGGCCACGGGTTATGGCTTCACTAGTCTTGCTGGGTCTTCTCACGCACAGCATACTTCCATAGGTCTCGGTCTCTAGTCATTTCCATGGTGAGACCTTACGTTCAAAGGTCGTGCTTCACCACCTCATCCCAGGTTTTCCTGGGTCTACCTCTTCCATGGGTTCCCTCAACTGCTAGGGATTGGCACTTTCTCACACACCTATCTTCATCCATTCTCACCACATGACCATACCAGCGCAATCGTCTCTCTTGCACACCACAACTGATGCTTCTTAGGTACAACATTTCTCTCAAGGTACTAACGCTCTGTCGAGTAAGTACACTGACATTACACATCCATCGGAGCATACTGGCTTCATTCCTCACGAGCTTACGCATGTCCTCAGCAGTCACGGCCCATGTTTCACTGCCATGTAGCATGGCTGTTCATACACATGCATCATACAGTCTGCCTTTTACTCTGACCGAGAGGCCTTTAGTCACCAGCAGAGGTAAGAGCTCCCTAAACTTTGCCCAGGCTATTCTTATTCTAGCAGTTACACTTTCAGCGCACCCACCCCCACTACTGACTTGGTCACCTAGATAACGGAAGCTATCAACTACTTCTAGTTTTTCCCCCTGGAAAGTAACAGAAGTTGTTTTCTGCAGATTTTCAGAGGTTAATGCTCCCGAGCATCTGCCACATACAAAAACTATCTTCATAGTTAGCCTACCTTTGACATTGCTGCACCTCTTATGTGTCCATAGCTTACACTGGGTACATCTTATAGAGTTTCTACCTACACCTTTTCTACAGATCGAGCAGGGCCATCTTCCTGAGGATATTTGTGGATTGTTTACCTTTCTACTTATTAGTACTTTGGTTTTAGCTAGGTTGACTCTAAGGCCCCTCGATTCTAAACCCTCCTTCCACACCTGGAACTTCTCCTCCAGTTCTGATAGTGACTCAGCAATTAGAGCGAGGTCGTCAGCATAGAGGAGCTCCCAGGGGCAACATATATATATATATATTCTTTTATTTGTCTTGACTGTGGCCATGCTGGAGCACCACCTTTAGTTGAGCAAATCAACCCCAGGACTTATTCTTTGTAAAGCCTAGTACTTACTCTATCAGTATCTTTGCTGAATCACTAAGTTACGGGGATGTAAACACACTGGCATCATTTGTCAAGCAATGCTTGGGGGTGGGGAGGACAAAAACATACATATATATATATATATATATGATGGTCTTCTTCCAGTTTCTGTCTACCAAATTCACTCACAAGGCTTTGGTCAGACTGAGGCTATAGTAGAAGATACTTGCCCAAGGTGCCACACAGTGGGACTGAACCTGGAATCACACAGCCACGCCTGCACCTATATATATGTGTGTGTGTGTGTGTGTATGTATATATGTATGTATACATGTGCATATATGCATACATGCATGCACACATGCAGACAGACACACACACACACACACACGAATACATAGCTCAATTGGTTAGTGTGTCATGTGGATAATGCATATGATGTGATTTCATGACCCACTCTGGCCAGTGGCTTTGTTTATTCTATCAAAGGCATGGCTCTGTCGTTAAGAAGCTGGTTTCACTTGCCTCAACATGACAAATTGATTCTTGCAGGCATCTTCTGCTATGGTTAAAGGCTGACCAATACCATGTGAGTGAATTTGATAACTGGAATCAGCATAGAAGCACATTATGTGTGTGTGTCTGTGTGTCTGTGTCTTTCACCATTAATACTTGAAAACTATTTTTTTTTTTTTTACATCCCTGTAACTTAACAGTTTGGTAAACAAGACTGATAGAATATTAAGTACTAGCTATATAAAAGGAAAATAAACTTTGGGGATGATTTGTTTAACTAAAACATCTCAAGGCAGTGACCCAGTATGGTCACACCCCAATCATCATCATTGTTCGACCGTGGTCGAGACAATGGAATTTACCATGCTACACCAGACTTCGCAGTCCATTATAGCATTACGAAGGTCCTGTTGCTGGATGCCTGTATCCCTGGAGATTACATCAGGGTAGGAGAGTGTGTGCCCTCTGGTATTGCGAGTAGATGGCTTCCAGAGGAGAAGAGTAGAAATTGCCTCGTTTTCAGCTTTACAACAATGTCCAGCAATCTGGACTCTTCTACATTTCAGAAGAGATGACACAGGTGGTAGTTTCCCATATATTTGCATTTTGGTTGGATGACGCTTACACGAGAGATTTTGAGCTCTCATAAGGAGGCGAGTGTAGGTTCCATCCAACCGCCTCTCAAACTTCTTTGATAATGTCCAGGTTTCTGAGCCATATAGTAGAATTGGTTCGACTGTGGCTTTGAAGATTTCAAGTTTGAAGTCTCTACTTATATTTGATGACCAGATCTTATGCATGTCATTACAGGCTGACTTCAACATGTATGTGCATGTACACTTGTGCTGGATTAAACCTATGCCAAAAGTATCATACGCTGCAGGTCGCCCCTGCTCTAAATACTTGCAAGTTGTCAAACTCCATTTCAAAGATCCATTGCTTTGGCACACTAAACTACACTGCCTTCACTTGTTACAAATGCTTGGGAAAATAAGATTGATACACAACACAATACTCGGAATACTTCCGAGATCCAATACATTTTGAAATAAACAAATTGCTATAACCACATTGAATGACAACCATAAATGATTTCCATTTCTGTCAGTTGCTAATTAATTATCTTGCCATTCTAGTTTTCTTTTTAAATATATGAAACTCATTAACACAAATATTTGAGCATCGTTATCATTTTGCTCGTAAATGGACTCTGTTGAAGGAATCTGATTATTGTTAATATATTATTAACCCTCTTCATTAAATCAAATCAGAATGGTAAACAGAACCATTAAGAAACATTTTATTGTTACTACTTTAACCTTATCCTGTTAAACAAACATTAAAAATGAAATAGCAAGTTTTAATTAATATAGTGATATTTTCAATGTTAGGTTACCAAAACAAATTTACTTTATGTTATGGTTAGAAGATCTAAAATGAATATTAAAGTTCTGAATCTTGAATGCTTATATTGGTGAATTCTCGTAATGTTGTAGCTTTAATTCTTAAGTTTGGTTTAAAATGAAACCAAGAACTTGAGGCGAAATATGCAGCTGTTCACATCTACTAAAAGGTAACTTTTGGTTCAAGAAATTGCCAAAATGTTGATGGTGTTCATATATGAGAGAGACACATTAGCATGCTGGGCGAAATGCTTAGCGGTATTTCGTCTGCCATTACATTCTGAGTTCAAATTCTGCAGAGGTTGACTTTGTCTTTCATCCTTTCGGGGTCGATTAAATAAGTACCAGTTACGCACTGGGGTCGATATAATAGACTTAATCCATTTGTCTGTCCTTGTTTGTCCCGTCTGTGTTTAGCCCCTTGTGGATAGTAAAGAAATAGGTATTGGATAAATTGGTTGTGATGGTGGTGGTGGTAGGTTCGCAGTTACAAGACATTCTTCAATAAAAATCATTCCACTTTGAATTGCTGGTTGAAACATGTTTTCACATTGCTAGATCTTTGAGAAATAGGAGATTTTTTTTAAAGAATGGATTGAATGAATGTGAGTGAAAGAATGGTAACATAATTCACCTTATCTATGAAGTGTTCCCCTGGAGCTAACCTTGTAAATGTGTCAAGTATACTGACTTGCAGGTGATTATCAGACTTCAAAGAAAATAAGAAATAGTTGAACAGATTTTGGTTACCTACCATTGGTCCTTAAAATATACATTTGGAACCATAAAGATAATTACTATTCCATACAATAGATAGGTTTTGTTTAGGCAAAGATAAAAGTGTATCAAGATGTATTTTAGTATCTTTGCAAATGAGCAGATTTTCCTGATATGTAAACCCCTCAAAACCAGTGCAAATGACTTACAACATTTCTCAGTTCAGAAAATTCTACATGAGAATTAAGTCTTAATTTGCAAGATTCAGATTTCAGCTGCTCATCAAATTTGCTTCTTTGATAAAAAATCTTTTAAAATTCGGTTCATGAGTTCGTAAAAATACTTTATAAATGAAGATATTGTGAATTTCTTTTTTTATCATTGTTCGAGGATCTTGGTATGTTCACATTCACTCAAATTCCTTTATCTTGTAATTAACTGGTATCAAAAATTTCAGACTTATTCTATTCACAAATAAGACATTGAAGGAGAGGAAAAGCGTTCAATTAATTATGTCGCCATTCATTTGTCATAAACATCTTTTAATGATTTTGTTTTTCCTTTTGTTACCACTTTTACTTGCCAAATTTTTTTTAAAAAGTCAAATCAAATTTTAAACAAGAAACATTTTAGAGAATTACTATTTTTAAATCTCACAACGAGAGATATTCAGCAACCGTACTTTGGAGTAAAGATTTTTACCAATATAACGATGATGATGATGATGATAACATGGAAGTCATAATGTAGTACGATGTTGCTGTAATTTAGTCCCAGGAGACACCGTTTCCAGTTGGCTATAAACAAGGACACAGATTGTGCCATATAGCCAGCTGGAGACGATGTCTCTTGGGGCTAAATTACAGCAACATTCGTTCTAAACCAGGACTGCCATGTTATGTTGGCAAACAGTCTTTACTCCAAGAAATATTTTATTGTGTACAGATTTTACCTTAACCTTATATCATCAAAGAAAATAGAAACAACTAATTTAAATTGATAAAGTAACATTTTCCATGTTAGATTACCAAAATTAACTTAGTAACATTTTTAGTGTTGACTTGACAAAATTAATATAGTGGCATTTTCAATGTTAATTTATCAAAACTATCACTAATTTGATAAAAATTGCATCAGAATTTTGGAACACTGCATTTCTGGAAGCGGCTATTTTATAACTCACTACATTTTGTAACTCGTACCTTATGGAACAACCTCATCTTGTCACTATACTTCATATCTTTCTTTACATAAACTATTAATTTCAATTTTTTTTTTTACTGCAAATAGCAATGAAGAGTTGATTGGAGACACAGGATGTCATCATACTTCTGGAACTGCAAAATATATATAATGTTAAGGAAGGGAATAACTTGTGATAGTAAGAACATGTAAGCTAAAAGAATGTTTAGATTTTCTTGGGAATGATGATGGTGCTATAATGACAGATGCTGGAGGTTTGAGAATCACTAGTATTATTGTAGTGGAAAACAAGCAGCAACAGCCAGCATCCATTGAATGTGAAATAACTAGAGAAAAGAACAAGTCCTCTAATGATATTGGTGAATGGTCAAACAATCTTGATGTTTGTAATTGTGAATATGGAACAGTAAAGGAAAAGTGATGAATGCCAACATTCTAATCGTGACTTCTCTTCATCCATGCAATTGCACAGCTTTCAACAATAAAAATCAAGTGCAGCAGTGTTGTCAGAAGTTTTATTTCACACATGCTCATGCAAGAAATTGGTTATGCTGTTCAGAAAGCAGAGGAAGCCCATTCTGGTTCCTATGCAACGTTATTGACTTCAGGATGTTCATCAAAGATTAGCAGAGAACTGTTTAATGATTGGGAAAATACAAGAAATCTATTTGGTCAACATGAAGGAAATACCTCACATGAACAAGCTTTAATTTCAATGTTAATGCATAAAAACAATGGTAAATGTGCTGGTTCCTAGTTTGTGAAAGAAATGGAGACCCAACAAAAGTATTTGTGCACACATGTGGAATAAATAAGATATAAAGGGGATTTATATCAAATGTGGCCTTTCATTTTACGGTAGAAATGAAACTGTTGGCATTCCTCATAATTGAAATTAGCTGGAGTCCTTAGAATTACGAGCTGTTTGACCCCATCTTTTTTTTTTTCTTGATAGAATTAATAAATATTCCTGAAAACAAAGGAAAAGTTATTCCGATTTGAAATTTGAGAATTCATCAGTTTGACGGGATTATACTATTTACGAAGGAAAGATATATTAATTTTATTTTCACTTTTGTCGTATAATTAGTATCATCAACATCATTGTCACCATCAATGTTATCATCAGTGGCTGGGCTGATGGTGGTAGTGGCAGTGGTATCAATGTCATCATCATCAAAATCTTCATTCTCCTCCTTGTTGTCATTGTCATCTCCCCTTCTACACATCATCATTACCATCATCATTGTTGTTGTCATTGTCATCATCATCATCATCATCATCATCATCATCATCATTACTTCCCATGTCTGCATTCATCAGACAAATTTGTTGAAGTAAACTTTCTACAACTGGATGCTCTTCCTGTCATCCCCCTCACCTATTTCAAAGTAAAATAATACTTCCTCTTGCCTTTCAAATGCAAGCAGCACAATTATCATGAAACATATGAACATACCATTTCAAACCAACAACACTATTTTAATCACAGAGAGATCTTTGTTTACATTTAGTCCATAATGTCGAGACAAGTGACAGGTTCCTTCCGGCCCTGTCAAGAACGCCTATTAGAATGAGTGCTGTGGTTTGGATTCCTTCATCAGTTGTAGTCATTTGCCCATGAAAATAATGGTAAAAGTCAACAAATCTTGTCAAATTATATTCAGAAGATCTGAGGGAAAATTTTGGTGACAAATTTGTATAGTTTACAGAACTGTTTAAAACTGGCAGCAAATCAGACATTTCAAAGTTAGAGTTCTATCATTTGATATCCAGCAACTTTCTTGCAGTCTTGTTTACCAAAAGTAGAAAAATGTGACACACATCAATTTGTCACTCAAGGTACAAACATTTTAAATTAAGAAAAAGAAAAAAAAAAACAGGAAAAAGAATTAAAGATGAATTAATGAAGACCAAGTGTTAACACCTTCATCACTCTCACTGTGATGAACAAAGAACATAAAGTGCCACATGAATTAAACATTTCATGCATCAACAACAAATTTCCTCATGCTACATTCACAAAATGCTACGTTCTTTACTTTGCAGCTTTGGAGGCTGATTGTCTTGCGGTTATGTCATTAGGTTAACAATCAAAAGGTGATGGGTTTGATTCATTGACAGGACATACATTGTGTTCTTGAACAAGGCTCTTCATTTCACATTGTTCCATTTAACTCAACTGAAGATGTGCAGCAGCTGGTTGCTGAGGCAGCCCTTTCTCCTCCTCCAGCTATCACATCTTCAATGTTTTACTGGGCCAAGGATGGAGTGGTCAAGATGAGGTCAGTGTGTACTTGTCCCTTCATAAGTAGATAAAACAATAAGCAAAAGCATTGTACAAACTACTGGGTCATTCTCAATGGTGAGTGACCACTAAGCAAGCTAGTCCCACTTTTTCAAATGACTGTATTTTGTTATTTATGCTTATTTTCAGGCAGTAAGTGGACAGAATCATTAGCATGTTGAGCAAAATGCTTCATGGCATTTCATCTATCCTTATGTTTTGAGTTCAAATCCCACCAATGACAACTTTGCCTTCCATCCTTTGGGGGTTGGTGAAAGAAATATCTGAGACCACTTGCCAAACTTAGAATAAGTAAAAATCATAACAAGGTTTCTGTAGGTGAGCCTGCAGAAGGATCATTACTGCTAACTGTGCTTCAGTGGTTTGCTAGCTCGCATACTACAGTGTCTGCCAATGACTAACATGCCAACTGATCCGTCCCATCATAAGCTGCAGCTGGCCCCCTCACCTTCTTTTCTTCAGCCCTCTAATAGTGCAGTACAGTGCAGCACTCATGTGGAGGCCACCCGCCTGCCTCTTTGTTTTTTTTTTGCTGTCTGCTCACTGCCGATTGTGCATGTCTTCCCCAGCTGGCTCCTACTCGACAACAAGCAGGCTCGGCTGATGGTGCCACGTGCTTTGTGACTCCACATCCATTTCATTTTCTTTCCATCTTCCTTCCTTCCTCTCCTGCATCAACCCTTGGGTTGAGCATTGGTGTTGATGTAATCTGCTTAACCCTACCCTTCTGAACTTCCTGGCTTTCTGCTGAAATTTGAAACCCTTAAGGCAGAGTCATTAGAATGCCCAGCAAAATGCTTAGCAGCATTTTATTTGTCTTTATATTCTGAATTCAAATTCCACTGAAGTCAGCTTTGCCTTTCATCCTTTTGGCATTGATAAAATAAATACCAGTTGGACACTGGGTGGGGTGTCGAAATAATTGACTTATCCTCTTCCCTGAAATTATTGGCCTTGTGTGAAAATTTAAAATTGATATTTATGCTTATTTTAAGGCAGAGAGCTGGCAGAAAGGTTGACACACTCAACAAAACGCTTAACAGCATTTTGTCTGTCTTTATGTTCTTAGTTCAAATTTCACTGAGACCGAATTTGCATTCATCCTTTTGGAGTCAATAAAATTAATACCAGTCATGTACTGGGGTCGATTTAATCAACTTACCTTCTCCTCCAAAATCACTGACCTTATGTCAAAATTTGGAATCAATATTTTCGCTCGTTTTTTTTTCTTTTTGTAATTCAAGATTCCTGCACTAGTTTCACCCAATCACAATACAGGTGTGTTTGTACGAATGTATGTATGTGTTTCTCTTCATTTGTAGACACCTTCATAAATGATGTATATAAAGTGTACATACAAGTCTTTTGGACTCCAATTAGGTCATACATATTTGTTTGTCACATGATATAATGTGTTTTTATTTAATTTACAAAAAAACAAAAACAAAGCAAAACAAAAAAAGCACTGCATTAATGTGTTCAGTGCACAACTATTGGGAAATAAGTGCAATTTAGTACATATTCATTCAATGTTAGTGTTAGAAAATATAATTATAATCTCACACACACACATATAAACATCTGCACACATACACCTATCTGTCTATGTAAAGATACATAAATGTTTCAGTATGTACACAGTCAATATATATGTATGTGTGTGTCTTTGTGTATGTGTGAATGTTGTTTATGTGTGTCTGTGTGTGTAAGTGTACGTATATGTACACAGTATGTTTGTGTGTGTGTATGTGCATGTGAGCATGTATGTATACATGCATATATATTCATAGATACATATTTTATGTAATGCATATACATATAAGCATTTATATTATGTGTTAGATATATAAAAATTTATGTGTTATATATATTATATATATATATATATATAATATATATATATATATAATTGATGTATGTATACACATACATATATACAATAGATGTATGTATGTATGTATATCTATATGTATATCTCTCTCTCTCTCTCTCTATATATATATATATATACACACACACATATATATATAGATGCATGTATGTATATTCTTACCCTCCACACCACAATGAGCAACTGAATACTTGCAGACATGTTCTAACACCTTATAGTGTTGGAGAAGAGAACAAGATAAAAACAAAATATGATTAAACAAGTTTCTTTTTACTTTTACATTTTTACTTTTTTAATTTGATTTTATTTCAATATAATACAAATATGTTGACATAATTACAATATATTTATAATATAATGCAATATAATTATAATATAATATAATATAATAATACATTTATATTACATTTAATGACAATAGACCAGAAAGTAGCAAGTGCTGTTCGGACGACTGTGGCAAGAATGGGTAGGATGGAAGGCTTTACTCTAACCATGACCCTGTAGATTAGAGAGCAATAGGTGGGTGAGGGCTTGTGCTTTTGGTGGTTAGGGGAATACTGGATTTGTAGAGTTCTTAGATTGACCCTATTTGGAGTTTCTCCTCTATCAAGAGGACCGTATCAGTCATGTGACCACATGCTCTGTATACTGTGTACACCTTTATCTCATTTCATTCACTTGTCTATTTCCGCCTCCTCATCATCATCACTACCACCACCATCATCATTAACATTATTTAACGTCCATTGTCCATGCTGGCATGGGTCAGGCGGTTTTACTGGGCTGGCATGCTAGAAAGCTGCATCAGACTCCAGTCTGAGATGGCATGGTTTTCTATGGTTGGATACCCTTCCTAAAGCCAACCACTCTGAGAGTGTAATGGGTGCTTTTATGTACCATTTGCATGGCACCGAAGTGTGTTTATATGTCACTGGCACGGGTGCCAATTTGTGTGGCACCAGCATCTGCCATGACTGTGGTTTTGCTTGACTTGATGGGTCTTCTTCTCAAGCATGACATAATGCCAAAGGTCTTGGTCATTGCTTCCGTGAGGACCAGTGATAGAAAGAAATTCAGTTACTTTCCTTCTGTGAGGCCCAACGCTTGAAAGGAACTCAATCACCTTGCCTCCATGAGACCCAAAATACACAAATTGCAAACTGCCCTTATGATGTTTCCCTCATCTAAGCTTTGTGGCTAAAATAAGAAATCATTATCATCACCATTACCATGACAATCATTATCATCATCATCATCACCGTTCACCAGTACCACCACCATCATCAACATCATTTTAAAGGTGGCAATGTGGCAGAACTGTTAGTATGCCAGGCAAAATGCTTACTGACATTAGATTTCTCTTAATATTCTGAGTTCAAATTTCGGCTGAGGCTGACTTCATTCTTTCTTTTATTCTATTAGTTGTCTCAGACTGCGACCATGCTGGGGCACTGCCTTGAATTTGTAGTCAAATGAATTGACCTCCACTACTTTATATAATTTTTTTTAAAGCGTGATACTTATTTTATCAGTCTCTTTTACTGAACTACTAAGTTATGAAGACAGGATTTCACCAGCAGCTGCTGTCAAACAGTGATGGTAGGACAAGCACAGACACACACATAGATATATATATATATACATATACATACACACATATACATACATACACACATACACACGTTTGTGTGTGACACATAAAAAGCACCATTTGAGTGTGATCATTGCCAGTCTGTTATTTTCCATCAAATCTCTTCCTTTAATGATAGGGCAGACCTTGGCGATCCTGTATATATGTATATAAATATATGCATCAATCATATATACATATATGTATATATGCATATATATGTATATATATGTGATTGTGTTTGATGCTGGTGTCATAACTGGCACCTGTGCCGGTGGTACATGAAAATCACCTTTCACACGTTGGACCTCACGGAGGCAAAGTGGCTGATACTGATGGCATGTGAAAATTTCCTTTCAAATTTTGGGCCTCATGGAGTCAATGATTGAGATCTTTGGCATTATGTCATGCTTGAGAAGAAAAATCACAGTCGTGGCAGATACTGGTGTCACACAAATGGCACCCATGCCAGTGGCACGTAAAAGCACCCATTACACTCTCAGAGTGGTTGGCGTTAGGAAGGGCATCCAACCATAGAAACCATGCTAAAACAGACTGGATTCTGGTGCAGACTTCTAGCGTCCCAGCCCTGGTCAAACTGTCCAACCCATGCCAACATGGACAACGGACATTAAATGATGATGATAGTGATGATATGTATCATTGAGAGAGATGGGGAGGAGAAAGAGTGGGAGAGAAGGAAAGAGAGAGAGGTGAGAGAAGGAAAGAGAGAGAGAGAGAGGGGAGAGAAAGAGAGGGAGAGAAGGAAAGAGAGATAGAAAAAATGTGTGTATGTGTCTCCTCTCAATATGTGCCAATTGTAAACAAGCTTCACCTTCACACAAGCAATATTTGCTTGCAATCTTCTCTAAAGACATGTCTGGACAAAGAGAAAAATATTACCTTCCAAGAAAACAAGTAAGGGTTGGCAACAGGAAGGACATCAAACCACAGGAAAATCTGCTATGATGAATCTCATCTCAAATATAGAAGAGTTGGATGTTAACATAATGATGATGAAGAGAATAATGATGATGATGATGAGGATTAACATGCTTCGTTTTTGCTAATTATTCCTGTGTTGAATCGATTCCTTATTCTCTGGTCACTGACATGAACTTTTGATATGTTGAAATCTTTTCCATTGTTGTTATTTCAAGGTAAAAATACAGTATCCAAGACTAAGTTATTCTGAGAATAAGGTTGCAAATGCTTCATGTTGCTTCAAACATTTCAAATGGAAAAAGAGAGAATCACACAAACAAAATATCCTGATTGTGCTCCACTGTTATTAAGAGTTTCCCAAGAATTAGTTTATTCTCAAAGAAATCTCATCGGGAAGAGATATCTGTATAATTAGAAGGTAGAAAATCCGTTTAGTCTGGAAGGGAAATTTCTCATTGTTTTATTTGTTTGACAGCATGGTATAAGCGGCAGAAACATTACAATACCCTGTAGTCATGGCTCTTGAGAAATAATATGGAAAATTCTACACAACTAAACCAAAAACAAATCCAAATATTTTCTTTATTTTAAGATTTCATTTCTGCAACTGCCAGAAGCTATAAGCTATTCACCAGTCTCCTGAACATTGATGCAAGTTTTGTGAAATTCTCTTGGTATAGACTTTCCATTTGTATTTGTAAACTTTTCAAACTTGAATTTTTCGTTCAGAATATGGTAAAGAAAGAACTTAAACAATGCTATTTTTCTAATTCTTGGTATTCAAATAGAAACTGACTGCAGATTATGTAAAGGGTTAACTGTTACTGCACATACATAAACACATTCATATATGCATACATACATGCATACATGCATACATGTATACATACATGCATACATAAATATATGCATATATACATGCATACATATATACAGACACACATACATACATACATACATACACATACATGCATACACACATACATGCATACACACATACATGCATATATACTTGCAAATATACACATTCATGTATATACAAATATATATTTATGTATATATGCACATATGTGTATTTACATATATACATAGGCATATGCACACACACACACAAACATGTGTATACATATGCATTGCTATTCAAGTGCTGATTTGTGTGCTTGGCACTAAAACTTAATTCTCTACATATTTGTCTTTGAGTCATTAACTGATAATTCAGTCAAAACTGAACAAATAATAATTCTGGATGCATAGACTAAAAAAAAAATGAAACTCAATATCTTAAATAGTGATACAGAAATGGTTTTGTAGTTAAAAAGTTGGTTTCAGAATAACAGAACTCAGAGTTCAGTCCTCTCTGCTATAGCTTGAGACTGACCAAAATCTTGTAAGAGAATTTGGTAAATGAAAGCTAAAAGGACACACATGTGTCTTTGCATGTGTGTGTGTGTCTGCAGGTGCCTCCTGCTCTTGACATCACACACTAATTGCAAATAGGCTTCATCAGACAGATGCTGATATTTGTTTGCAATTTTCGTGTCAAGGGTAAAATATTTTTTTTATTAACAGGTGAGGGATGGTGGCAGGTTGAGCATCTGGCTGTAGATTATTCACTGCAACAATTGTTATTTGACCCACACAAGAATAGAATAATAAACATTAAAAGAATGATGATGATAATGATGCCAACAACAATGAAGATGATAATATATGGTGCTAGCAAGGAAGCAACCTGGCAGAATCATTAGCATGACAGACAA
>NC_043009.1:31164362-31181862 GCF_006345805.1 Octopus sinensis | reverse complement strand
TTGTAACATCTAGTCTGTGATTGATAATCGTTTTATAAACCAATTAATTTGAATGTAAGACCAAAATGAGATGAGAATATAGATTGACAGAACCAAATAGTACAAGTAATTTTGTCTGTCACTTTACCATTCTTGATATTCAATTGACTTTGTTCTTAGAGAGAAGCTCTAGAATTTTAATAATCTACCATCTTCCTGAACTCTCTTTTTATCTATCTATCAATTTGTCTGTCTGTCTATCTATCTATCTGTCTGTCTGCTTGCCTACCTATCTGTCGGTCTGTCTGCCTATCTACCTACCTACAAACCTACCTACCTACCTACCTGTCTATCTACCTATCTATCTATCATTTAGCGTTTCATGTCAAGTTGATTACATAATGACTGGTCAAGTTATTCTTTATAGCAATGGTCACATATTTTTTTTAGCAATTAGCATGGTTACAAACAGTAGTAACAAAGTCAGTCATTTAATGTTGCACAACATAGTTTGGATGGACCACATGTCTTCTATCTCGCAGGTGGTCCATCTCACAGGTGGTCTATCCTGCAGGTGGTCCATCTTGCAGGTGGACCATCCCACAGGTGGTCCATCTTGCAGGAGGTCCATTCAGTAGGTGGTTTATCACACAGGTAGTTCATCCCGTAGGTGATCTATCCTGCAGGCAGTCCATCCCACAGGTGGTCCATCAAGTAGGTGGTCAATCCTGCAGGTGTTCTATCCTGCAGATGGGTCATCCCCTAGTGGTCCATCCCACAGGTGGTCCCTCTCACAGGTGGTCCATCCTACAGTTTTTATGCTCCCCAATGAGTTTTATGTCCTGTCATGTTGCAGAGTACAAGTCAAAGTAAATTCATACTAAGTGGTTCATAAAGTTTGATTTATGAATTTTGGGGGTTATTATCTGATAAAGCTTGTATAACTGATGTTAACTCATGGGTTGAGAATTAAGGGCATAGCTTTAATGAAATTATTATCAATTGAGTAATTAACAGTTAGTAAAATAAAAAGTAACCAAGATTTATTGGAGAGACGAAATATGTAATATAGATGAAGGCTGTCATTTACAGTCATTTAAATGAAATCAAATTATTTCTTTCGACATAAGGTTATCCTGCAAACACACACACACACACACACACAGATGTTCTCCAAAAACACATACATAAAGAATTATAAATAAGTAACAGACAGTATTAAGAAGCATGTTTACAAATGTTGATATCATGTTGATATATCAATAAAAACCGTGATATGTAAATAGTAAAAATGCTTATCAGATTCTTTTTCGCATGGAAGTACAACACAGATTTTTAATTAATTAACCTTCTTAGCAACCTGTTGTTTCATTAACTGTTTGTTTTTCCTTACCATTGCAAAAGAGAAAATCACCTAGACAGAAGTCAATATTATTTAGTTTTTATCACAAATAAGGCAAATTTGAGTTTGAAATGCTAAAATATACCATAGAATCCTTATACATTTATTTCAGTTTTCTGTTTCTGTTTTAATTTCTCATTTCAACCACACAGCTCTTAAAATATGTATTTCAACTATAAATCTATAAAACCTTCTATATTTGTACACAGAGCCATTTCAATTTACTAGAGTTTCATCTGTCAAAGATAATTCAGGATTTCCAAATGATGCATTTGCAGATAGGTTTGAGTGTTTAAGAAACTTGTTTTGTAATCACATGGTTTTCAGTTTAGTCCTGCTGAACGGCACCTTATGTAAGGGTCTTCTGCTATGGCCCTGCTAACTCAATGCCTCGTGAGTAAATTTGGTAGATGGAAACTGTGAAAACCTATTGTGTGTGTGTGTATATTATATATATATATATATATTTTTTTTTATTTTGCCTGTTGAAGGCACATGGCTCAGGGGTTAGAGCATTGAAGTTACAATCGTGAGGTTGTGAGTTTGAATCCTGGACCAGGCTGCATGTTGAGTTCTTGAGCAAGACACTTCATTTCATGTTGCTCCAGTTAACTCAGTTGTAGAAATGAGTTGCGACGTCACAGGTGTCAAGCCTTTGCCTTTCCCTTGGATAACATCAGCGGTGTGGAGAGAGGAGGCTGGTATGCATGAGCAACTGCTGGTCTTCCATAAACAACCTTCCCCGGAGTTGTGCCTTGGTGGGTAACTTTCTAAGTGCAATCCTATGGTCATTCATGACTGAATGGGGGTCTCCTATATATATACCTATGTATGTGTGGCATTGGTTCTGTGTTTGCTACTTATCAATTGATAACAAGTGTTGGTTTGTTCACATCCTTGAAACTTAGCAGTTTGGCAAAACAGACTAATAGAATAAGTAACAGGCTTGAAAATCCCATAAGTATTAAAGTCAGTTTGTTTGACTAAAACAATTCATGGTTGTACCCCAGCATGGCCACAGTCCAATGATTGAAACAAACAAATGATCAACAATAAAGGATAGGAAGTAATCCTTTGTAGGATTCCTGTAAAATACTTTTTAAAAATATTTCTAAATATCAGAACAACATGTTTCATGAGCCAGAATAGGTGTTTCTCAACCATTTTTCACCTATGCTCCCCCCATCCTTTGGCTCCCACTTTAATTCAGTGAACCCTTAGTGAAATTCAATGTTTAAAAATTTCTATTAACTTTTATGATTAAATATTATTAGGAATTATTTGGAAAAAAAACTGCTGCCGCCACCGCCACCACCACCATTGTTTAATGTCTGCTTTCCATGCTGGCATGGGTCGGACAGTTTGACAGCGGGCTGGCAAGCCAGAATGCTCTACCAGGCTCCAATCTGATCTGGAAAATTTTCTACAGCTGGATGCCCTTCCTAATACCAACTACTCCGAGAGTGTAGTGGATGCTTTTTACGGGTCACCAACACAGGACTAGTCAGCCAGCACTGGCATCAACCACACTCGAAGGGTACTTTTTACGTGCCACCAGCACAGAAGCTAGTCAAGTGGTACTGGCAATGATCACACTCGAATGGTGCTTTTTACGTGCCACCAGCATAGGATCAGTCAAGCAGCACTGGCATCGACCATGCTTGAATGGTGCTTTTTACATGCCACTGGCATGGGTGCACATCAGGCAGTACTGTCATTGACCATGACAATGAGTTCCCTTGACTCAACAGGTCTTCACAAGCGCAGTTTATTGCCCAATGATTGAAAGGTACTCTTAAATGGGCTGGTTATACTACACTGGCATAGGCCATGGTTACGGTCTCACTTGGCTCGCTGGGTCTTCTCAAGCACAGCATCTCTCCAAAGGTCTTGCTCACTTGTCATCCACTTAAAATATTTTGAGTTGTAGGAATATAATCAATTTACTGCAAATAAATTTTAACCACACAATCTTATATGGAACTTCAATGGCCATTTGGACCCTAAATGGACATATGGACCCCTAAGGGTTATATGGGCCCCAGCTGAGAACCATGGATTTAGAAAATAGAACCTCTTACCATTCTTTATAACACAAGATAGACATGGCAAGAATATTAATGATAACAAAATCTACTCAAGTGAAACTGATGCAGGTTACTCAAAGACAATAATAGAAATGAAATTAACAGCTTCCTCTCCATTTTACAAAATATTTCATCCCTCAGCTTGTTTAACACCAGCATCTGGCCCTTGGGAACCTTTATTGAAGTTCATTCTGCTTTAAACATTCAGGCCAGGGGTTCAGTTTGAAGATAATTTCTCTCTTGCCCCAGACCCACCAGTTCTGGTGAACCTGTGAAGGATCTTTGGTATCATTGTTCTACTTACTGATCAATAATACAATACTTAAATACGATTTTATCATAATTCTACAAAGAATCTTTAACTAAATGCACCATCCCAATTATCTCCAGTAAATTCTCTAAGTGTTCTTAGAATATAGAACATATAACAGAATAAGTGTTGCACCTTCAGGCAGTATTTCACACAACAAAGATGTGATATCATAAGAATACTTAAACTGAATGTGACATAAGTGCTAAGATAGGGAAGTGGGTGAGAGCAATATCATTAATTAATTAACACCAGACTAATCTCTAGGAGGAGTAAACATTGTATAAAGCAGAAACCAATTAAACATAGGCAACAGTGACAAATCAAATTAATATTTTTGTTAATTATGTTGACATACTAAATGACTGTCTCAATTAATTATCTGGGGAAATTGGCAAAGCAGCGATAAGGGAAAATAGGTTCAGAGTAATGTAGTCAGGGGTGACAACTCTGGAGATGTTTTGGCAGTATTAGGCCTCTTTAGTGAGGCACGGGGATTCTCTTATCTGTCAGCTTGGTGGCGAGAAAAGAATGTAAGCAGGATATCATAAACATATTGGTGTGACAAAGCTACAAAAGGACTAAAGCGAATAACACAGAGATACTATCTGCAAAGAAAACAAAAAAAAAAAAAAAAAGCAAGAGTTAGCATGCTTAATGAGATGAACATGATGATACCCTTAATTAATTAAAACTGTATCTGTACCATAAAGTGTCTAACATTGGTGAGCAATATATAAATCAAACAAACAAAGTTAAGGGAGAGAGATAAAAATTTTAAAAAATAACATATAAAAAGGATATCAAAGACATGGTTTAGGTTACTGAAACTCAACAATAGTAACACCACATTCAATATTCACTGCTGAAACATATTCTTTATTGTTCAGCCAGAATCTATATCAATAGGGATATTATTATTATTATTATGATTATTATTGATATGAATTTAGCATAACAACTAAGATCTATCTATTCTCCCTGTGAAACCTAATTCAACAAGGACACAACAGGACAATGAAATATTTGCCAAAGTCCAATTAAGCATGAAAGACAAGGAAATGTACCATTAATTTCACTCCTAAATGATACAAGAGAAATGTCGGCAAAGTTTACTTTACGTTGATATGAGATTCAGCTGGAAGAAAGCAGGATAAACAATATAAATATTTGATTCATTTTTCATCTCGAACAGCTAAATTTTACGACTCATCATGAATATTAATAGCTAATACACCAGCATCAGACAAGTAGATTCAAATGGAATGAATTAAACATAAAAGCATAATTTTTAGGATATAAATGGCAAGAAATGATTTCTTCTTTGAAAAGAATTTTTGGTTTTACATATAACTCAGTGTGTAGGTCTGGGTGTCTGCGTATATGTATGAATACACACACACACAGACACGCACACACAAATGTATGTATGTGTTGGTGCATATATATTTATATATATATATATATATATGTTCATATGTCAAGTTTATATTTGTGTGTATGTATGTATGAATGTTTGCATGTATCTATATGCGTGAGTAAATATATATGTGTATGGTAGGCAGGGCGTGTGTTTGCCTATAAATATTTGAATATTGTTCCTTTGTGTGATTATAAATGCCTGTGTGTGAGTATATTAGTGTATGTGTGTGAGTATTATGAGAAATAGGTGTCTACTAATGCGGAAAATGCCTGCAGCTTGATAGATAAATGGCTACAAATGAAGACAAGAAATAACCCAACAGTTCATTGAACACACACACACACACATGTCAGGTACACTTACATATATATACATATATATATATATATATATATATATATATGTATACATACAGAAAAAACAATCATTTCCACAGAAGCAAAGGAGCCCATATAATTGTGTGTATGTGTGAGCTTTTGTGTGTGTGCGTGTGTTCCTGAATATGATGTATGTATCTTCATATCTATCTATCTATCTATCTATCTATCTATCTATCTATCTATCTATCTATCTATCTATCTAGATAGATAGATAGATAGATAGATAGATAGATAGATAGATAGATAGATAGATAGATAGATAGATAGATAGATAGATAGATAGAAAGATTAGATAGACAGATAGATAGATAGACAGACAGATAGATATGTGCTTATCTTATTTCTGCTTTAATCTCATTTATATTTACATATTCACTGCAGGAAATTTTTGTGAATTCTTGTTTGATTGAAATTAACATAATCATTTTAAAATTAAAGTTTTAACAAAATTCTAATAGAGATATCTGCAATACAGCAGAGAAGACAATTACATAGTTATGAATAACAATGATACGTACATACATACATATAAGCATACACACACATACACTCACACATATGTATGTATACATAGCTGTCTATATATGCTTATTATATGTATACATATGCAAATGCACCTTTACATGATTACAATATCATATGTGTGTGTGTGTTTGGCATGTATGTAAAAATTTATTGAAATGTCTATGAATAAATATGTTAGTTCAGTATATATTTGATGTCTATATGTATTTATATCAACTATACTTTCATATATATACATTAATATATATATATGTATGTATATGCAATCAATATAGTTATACCAATCAATCTACATTTGCTATTACATGCAAATATGTATTTGTGTGCATATATATATATATATATATATATATATATATATATGCATACATACATATATGCATGTATGTATGTATGTATATATATTATACATATTACATTATGTGCATAGATACATACACATATGCACTCGCATATAAAGAAGCATTAAATGTGTTCATATACCTAAGAGTGAATCTTGTACAAGTATTGATAGAAGTGTCCATGCATGGCTACCACTCAATAGTCAAAGTTATGAAAATAGTAAATGAGTGTATGTATGTGTGTGAGTAGGGTGAGTGTGAGCATGAATGTGGGGATTTTGTATTATATACGTTTCTATCTTCCTGGGGCCTTTAACTTCTGGTGGAGTTGTCGGTTGTCGAGGCATTTTAAACATGGTTGAGCCCATTCTTTTCCAGGCCTGATCACTGCCAATTTCTCTTCTGTGTGTATGTGTGTGTGTGTGTGTGTGTGTGTGTGTGTGTGTGTGTGTGTGTGTGTGGTGTGTGTGTATGTGTGTGCATTTCAGAGAAAGAGAGGGGGGAAGGGAGAGAGATGCCAGTGGGATGGTATCGTTTGAAAGCCAAAACTATGCGACCAGTGATGCACAACAACATTTGAGAGTCTGGTCAACTGTGTGACATACAGACATAGATATATATACATATATACATACATATACATATATATATATATATATATATATGTATATACATATACATGCATATATATATATATATTTATATATAGATAGATAGATATTTATTAATAATAAGAATGAGATTGGAGATTTTTCACATCCATATATTCAATTTAACAGTTATTTACAGCATATTCCTCAACTCCACATGTGTTTCAACAGTAGCAACTGCACATTTTTGGATATGCAACTTTGCACCATGGTCAGTGCAGCTTTCTCAGTGCCCTTTAATCTAGACCGCTCCAAAGTAAACTGAATGAATGAGGTGTCCATGTGTTGGTGTTAAGTAATAAATTTAGCAATCTGTCTATTTACCTATGTATGTATTGTATGTACGTATGTATGTATGTATGTATCTATCTATCTATCTGTCTATCGATCGATCAACTATCTATCTGTCTATCAATCTTTCTATCCCCCCTCTCTCTCTCTATCTATCTATTGATAAATGATAATGATGATGATATATGTGTACATGATCATGTCAAGTGGTCTCTTATTTTATGTGGTGTCCCTCCCAATCGGCCAGGGCCCATGGGTGTTAATTAGAAGGAATGGAAATTGGTGTGTGATGCTGGTGTAGAGCACTTTGGAACTGAATGCATGAAAAAGGGATGAAGAAAGGAGGAGATGTCATCTACCATCTAACTGTCCATGGTTGAATTTAAATTCAGAAAGCAAAGAGACAAAAGAAATACTGCTGGCCACTGGTCTGAATGTATGACATCGTTGTTGACCCATCACCTTGGATTCATACCTTTTAATGACCTTGAAAAGATGAAATATACAGTTTACCTCATCAGGATTTGAACTGAGAACATAGAGTATTGAATAAAATTATTTGAAGCATTCTGCCTGATTTTCTAACTGCTCTGTCATTTCATCACAATTTACCATTCTGCAATGGTTCCATGGCTTTGAATTATAGATTGTGCATGTTTTGTAGAATTCTGTTATTATAGCACCATAATCAATCTGTATATAAAATAGTACTATAATTGCACTCAGTTTTAGTGTCTCCTGTTTTATACAGTGTTGATGCTGAGTTTTTCCATAGCACCAGTACCATCATCGACCCTAATGTTCAATGAGGTGCATCAATATGCAATATGAGTCACTCATCCAGGATAAACAAACGTGCACCAATAAACTTTGGAGTTGCATGTACTCAATGTCTCTTCCATCCTGGAGATTTGCATGACACCCCAAGCTTCTGTGCAGTTCTGTTGCCTGTAGCAGAGAAATGTGCTACCAACAATGACATGCTGTTTATCGTTATAACCCAGATTCTTAGGCCTATTTTCTATAAGCAGTCTGTGATTTATAATGCTAGGTTTGGTAGGCAGCTTTTCCTTGACGTCTCAAATATCAGCTTCCACTTGTCATCTCAGTTTTGTAAACTGACAAGGTCAACACCAAAGCTAACTGCTGCCATATTCCTTTCTCCTGCTAAACTTTACTGTTACAAACAAATTGTGTCAGAAAAGTTATGTTCAGATAAAGATAATGTCCATAAACATTGATCAGTTTATTCATGAAGACTAAGTATGGATTTGGTTAGAAAAATTATTAATGGTCAACAGATGAAGACATTCTGGTATATTCTTGTCTGCAATGAGTAAGTGCCTTACATTGACAATATAGAGCAAATGCAAAATAAATGATATGCTATATATATATGATATACATTCATATATACAAAATTGTAGTTGTTTCTCTGTAAGCTTGTTCTGCTACATTAAAAGCAACATGGAATTCTTTCCTTCTCTAGCTCTGATGAAATATTTGCTAAAAATTATAACAGAATATCCTGACTGTTGAAAATTTGTATTTTACAACTGAAGATAGCGCTGTATTTAAAATTGATGTAATGCTTGCACTTTTCGATTAAATGGAGCCACCTGAAACAGCTGTATTGCATTAATACCTTGACATCCTTGTTACCTATTTGCTTTTTATTCACTTTAATTTGAGCCTTGCAGATAATACCAGACTGGCTTGGTGCATCAACTTAACTACCTTGTGCAAGTGAATCTTAATTATTTCTTATGTGTATGTATATGTATATATATATATATATATATATATATATATACACACACATTACACTTATATATATATTGTTGTGTTTGGGGAGAGTCATTCTCTTTTAGTGCCTTATTATTTAACCCTTTCATTACTGTATTTATTTTGAGATACTCTGTGTTTCTTTCAATTATTTTAAATATAACAAAGAATTTAGTGAATTAACTTTGTTATCATTAAGCTAGTGTTAGGAACATAAATTTTAACTGAGATTTGGTGGAAGATTTGAATTCAAAACTTATGAAAACAAGACATTTATACTAAAGAGCCAAAGCCGGTTTCAGCTTGGTTGGTAACAAAAGGGTTGACACACTCACTGGTAACGTTTCCACTCATTTTTTAATATATAATATTATAAGGAGAGATGGAGAGTTTTAAGTAATAAAATTTAATTTATTAACATATTGTTAAACTTCTTTGTTACCTACAATTGTTTCCATACTCAACTCATTCAATAACAAATAAATAAATTAAAAATTGCACCTTGAAATAGCAAGTTATGTATATATGGGGGTTTTCTACTCCTTATGCAGAGTTTGACCACTTCTTGTACCTATACCTTAGATCCATTATGGCATCTGATGTGGCTTTTTAAACCAGACAATGTACTGAAAAGACACCCCTGTAGATTGCATATCCGATCTAGACCAACAAGAGCCGCAGTTAAGTTCTGATCTTTGTGGATCTTAAAATGTCTTTTGAGGCCTCTCTTAGATTTGCAGACCTTGTAGCATACATGGCATTGAAAGGTGCACAACATATATATAGGCAGTTTGTTTCTCATGGGCCTACAAATGAGATTTGACACCCCCACAAAAGAAAGGAATGGTCTGTCACAAATTGTGCACACAAAAGAGTCACTAAGGGTCATCTTCTCGATCATAACATTCTTCTTTAAATCTCTCTTGAGTCTTACATGTGTTATCCTGGCCTCTTCAAAAGCTTTCACTCCACTCTACACTTTTGTTTGCCATCTAGGTCAGTTCAAAGCAAAGGTTTCTTTGGCCTGTGGATCCATTCCAATTGACTTCATGGTAGTCCTTATGCTCTCCGTAAACTTAGGTTTACACTGATTGGATTTCTCCTCTGCAAGATCACCATGAAACAGCTGTCTGGATGTGTGTTCATCAACCATTCGAACAATATGGCCAGACCATCTCATTTGGTTTTTCAGAATCATCGATTTAATGGAAGAGATGCCTATAGAATCAAAAACATCTGTGTCTGAAGTAAAAAAGCCTCATTTAATGTTTAAAAGGCAGCGAAGGCATTTTTGGTGGAATTGTTGTAACAATTTGAAATGTCTTTCGCAAAACATCCATGTTCCAAAAGAATGCAGCAGGGATGGTAAGAGAAACGATGAGTAAAGAGCCAATTTTGTGTTATGTTGTTGGTGCCAAAGGTATGACTCCAAACCACTAAATTCTTAGATGGAGGAACTCATGAGTCATCAGTCATCCAACAAATGTGTAAATATGTATATTCTATTTTTGTTCCAGTCATTTGACTTTGGCCATGCTGGAGCACTGTCTTTAGTCGAACAAATTGACCCCCAGCACTTATTCTTTGTAAGCCTAGAACTGATTCTATCAGTCTCTTTTGCCGAACCGCTAAGTTACGGGATGTAAACACAACAACATCGGTTGTCAAGCGATGGTAGGGGGACAAACAGATACACAAACATATACATACACACACACACACACACATATATATCTATATATATACGATGGGCTTCTTTTAGTTTCTGTCTAACAAATCCACTCACAAGGCTTTGGTGAACCCGAGGCTATAGTAGAAGACACTTGCCCAAGGTGCCACGCAGTGGGACTGAACTTGGATCCAAGTGGTTGGTAAGCAAGCTACCTACCACACAGCCACTCCTGTGCCTATGAATAGTATATAAATAAAAAAAATTGTGCAGATTTTTTTTATTATTTATATACTATTTATATTTATATATTTTTATTTATAGTTTTAAATTACATATCTTTCACTTTTAATTTTTTATTATGTATGTATGAGCTGCTCCACATTAGACACTGGAAGGATATTTAATCATTCTATAGAGTGTTTGGTGTATGGCATGGGATAGCCTACCTCATGAGCAGGTAGAAGCTCTTTAACCTTGGTTGGTTATCTACCTAGGAGATGGAAATCTTCAAAATAAAACCTGATGCCTTGGAAGTTCCTGGTTTTGTCAATTCTCATGTCACATCAGCGAAAGTATTCTTGAGCCAATAGGTGGAGGTAGTGCAGTGCAAGCTACACTCACTGAAAATTATTATACATCTTGTACATCTTGTACATCTTGTACACCAAACCATAGTAAAATCATTGGCAGAAACCTAAAAAGGCACTTGCAACTTACTCTGTAATGTCTCAAACAGATTCAGTAAATGGCAAAAGAATGGCTTGGGAATGTCAGGAAAACAGGTCTAGCTCGGCTGGTGTCCCAGTGTGTCACAGGCTGGTCCCGTCATCATCCTGCCAGGGTGGTCAAATAAACTTCAAGAAGAAGAAAAAGTAAACATCCTCTGAATTTTGGCCATTAGAATGTGCACACACTTCTTGATGATAATTTCATCTCGAGGCCAGAAAGACATACTGCAGTTATTGCATGTGAGCTTAAATATTCCCTTGATATAGTTGTGTTCTCTGAAACTCGTTTCTCTGGTGAGGGTCAAATAAATGAACCCACTTATGGATATATTGCCTTCTGGAAAGGCCTACCTGAAGGTCAGCCTACAGAATATGTTGTTGGCTTTGTTCTCAAGAATTCATTAGTCTCCTCCATTGCAGAATTTCCAAGTGGTATATCTGAACGAACCATGTCATGCCATATAAAATTGACAAAAGGTAGGTCTCTTACCGTTGTCAGTGTTTATGCACTAACAATGTCTCATTCTGATGAAACTGTAGGACAGTTTTATGACAATCTAATACAATCATTGACGAAAGTAGCAATTCCTGACAAGTTGGTCAATGCAAGAGTTAGAAATGACTCAGTTTCAGGGAGTGTTTTAGGCTGACATGGAACTTGAAAATGTAATAAGAAGGAAATAGCTCTTTTGACGTTTTGTACCGAGAATAATCTAATTGTTTCCAACACTCTGTTTAAGCAGAAAAATAAATAGAAAACAAATTGGATGTATCCAAATTGTAAGGACTGTCATCGCATTATAGTTTGATCAGAAAGCATGATATGAAAGATTGTTTCTAGTGATTGGGCTATAACAGGAGCGGAGAGCTGGACTGACCATCATCGAGTGCATAGAAAAATGAATTTTTATCAAAGAGGCATAAATGATTTTGTTAATGGTAGAAATGGATAGATGTTTAAGGATCATATCTTGAATAATTAAATCTCTTTGTATAAGTTGGGTTCTTCAAGAATATAGGATTATTTTTTAAATGGGCTATTATTTTCTTAAAAATTTAAGATATATATATATACATACATACATACATACATACATACATACATACATACATACATACATACATACATACATACATATATATATATACATACATATATATATATATATGCATTGTTTGAATACGTATAGGATGGCATGTAAAGTTTAGGTGATTTTCAATTATACTTTCTTAATACTTGAAGTTTCTTTGGAAGATGTAAGATTTATTGACACAAAACTACCTTTGATACTTCATATTTATATGTGTGTGTGTGTGTGCGTGTGTGTGTGTGTGCGTGTGTGTGTGTCTATTTGTTTGTATGCATGCGAGTGTTTGTGTATGTGTGTATATATATATATATATATAATATATGCATATATATATATATATATATGCATATATATATATGTATATATATGTATGTATATGTATATATATATGTATATATATGTATGTATATATATATATATATGTATATATATATGGAATGGAAAACAAAGATGAAAAGAGCTTTATAATGAGTACAAATTAGATTGATAAGAAGTGAAAATCAAACAGAATGAAGTTTGAAGAGCGAGAAGAAGGGAATTTAAAATTTTTTATTAAAACATGTTTATAGTTTAATCAGTTATGACATAAGTGGTCGAATCATCAAGAGTTGAAAGAATTTAATAGTAAAAACAAGAGGATAATAAAAATAGCAATATTATCAATGATAATGTTAATAATGATAGTAATAAGAATAGTAATGTATCCTAAATATGCATTTTTTAAATATATATATATATAAATATCATATATATACATATACACATTCACACAAAAATATGTATACATATGTATTCATATATACATACGTACATATGCATATAAGCATATATGTATATAAACATATACAAGTACATATAAATATACATATACAATTACATACATACACACACTCATGCATGTATATATATATATACATACAAATATACATATATACATGATTTATTTACATATATATATATGTACATATTAATCTATCTATCTATATGTATATATATGTGTGTGCTTGTGTATGTATGTATATATATATATATATGTATGTGTATGTACGTGTATGTATGTGTATGTATGTATGTATGTATACATATATGCATGTATATATATATATATAAGTATATATGTATGTATATATGTATGTATGTGTATATATATGTATATATATATATATATGTATATATGTATATATATGTATATATATATATATATATATATATATCAGAAGCATGATTTAACATTAAAACTTGGAAAACAACCAAATGACACATTATTACAAGTTCACTATAAGTAGGTTTCATTTGGAAAAACCACATATTTCCTCTTTCATTATCACTGTCCATATTAAAATATATTTTTGTTTTGCTCTTCTTTATTATATTGTTTGTGATATCATGTTGTGTACTTCAACATACTTTTCTTGTTGTCCATTTATTTATTCATTTCTTTATTTATTTATTGTTTCTAAGTGAAGACTATGGTGTTATTTTGCTGGTGGTTATTTTATACATATATAGCAATACACACCCACCCACCGCATGTATGTATGTATGTATATATCTATATATATATATAATTTTTGCATGTACATACACATATATACATATATACATATATATACATACATATATATATATATATATATATATATATAAGATAGATAGATAGATAGATAGATAGATAGATAGACAGACAGATAGATAGATAGACAGATAGATAGATATATACATATACATATATAGATATATGAGGGTGTATATACATATATGTATATATAATATGTGTTTATATATATATATATATATACACACATGTTTATATACATATATATTTATATATATACACATTGATATATGCTTCTCTGTTTCATGAACAATCCACATGTTACTGTCACCTTTTTGTAGAATGTGTCTATATGTATGTATGTAAGCATGAATGCTTGTGTATGTGTGTGTATGTGTGTGTGTGTTTATGAATATAAGAATGTGTATATATGCATAATTTTGTGTATGTATATAAGAACATACACACACACATTTATATATACTTATAAATACACACACATACAGATGTACATACAAACATATATATACATATATATAATTATATATATATATATATATGTGTGTGTCTAAGTGTGTGTTTGTGTGTGATTCTATGTGTGTATGAATATTTTAACATTATGGATATAAAGGCAAAAATGAGACAACAAGTGGAAGTGAGGCGATAAGTGATTATATTTTAAAGCCATAACACATAAATGAAAGTTAAGTCATTACAAAGAAAATATAAAAGACAAAATAATTACATTAATGTATTGAAATATAAAAATGTATACACACTCCTAAGTTTCTGCTTGCTCATATGTATATGGAAATATATATGTTGTTATATTTACTAATGTACATATATATTTGTGCGTGTATATATATATATATATATACACACACACCCACACCAACTTGCACATGTAAATGTGTGTGTGTATAGCAATATTTTTGAATATAGATATGAACGTTACTATATATATGTAAGCAAATAAATTTCTATGTAAATGCACACATATATAAATATATAGACATATACTTATATATATATGCATATACATATACATATACATATATATATATATATATACATATATATACATATATATATAGATAGATATATAGATTCACACAAACATATACATATATATATATATATATATATATATATATATATATATATATATACATATATAGATACATACACACACACACACACATATACATTTATTGGTATGCATGCATATTTCACATTACTTCCTCTTATTAAAATCAGATAAATTTACAATAGAATAAAAATAATAATTTGCTATTGTTTTAACTTTGTTTTTTGTGCAAATTACTTGTAATTGCATTTTTAAATAATAATTTTTTTCTCTCCTATTGTTTTATTTTTTTTGTGTTTCCTCATTTTTGACTGAAGTATCTAAAAGTCTCTTTGGTTCCATTTCAAAAACCCTTTTCACATCAAATTCATCACTTCAGTATCATTTCTCTACTTTCAAGTATTCCGCTGCATGGAACAACTTGATGCTGCAAATAAAAAGGAAATGAAAATATATAAGAAAAACAAAACAAAAATAAAGACCAAATTAATTACCAGTTATAATTACACTCGTATATTTATATATGCACACCTACCTACAAATATATGAGTGCATATGGTGTATATACGTATGCATACACATATATGTACAAATGTATGAGTGCATATGGTGTATATACACATGCATACATACACACACACGCACACACACACACACACACACACACGCATATATATATATATATATATATATTTATGTATACACTTGTCAAGTCTTTCGTTAGATGAAGCCTCTTTCATCAGAACATTTAGATATTACTGTGACACACTGATGTTAAGTGGATATAATTAGAAAAATCTTCAACACAAGGCGTCAACGTAACTCAAACTTCCATAAAATCATTGAACACAAATTCCGCTGGTTCAAACCCTGCATTCTTTCCCAATATCTACACCAACAATGCTGTAAGTTTTTACACTTTAACCCTTCAACATTCAGATTACTTTATCAAATGTAATCCTTTCTATTATAAGCACGAGGCCCAGAATTTGCAGGGAGTAGGTTAAGTTGATTACATCGAGCCCAATGAGTGACTGGTATTTATTTAATTGTATTTTAATATGTATTTATTTAATAAGGTGGTGAGCTGGCAGAAACGTTAGCAAAGGTGGCGAGCTGGCAGAAACGTTAGCACACCGGGCGAAATGCGTAGCCGTATTTCGTCTGCCGTTACGTTGTGAGTTCAAATTCTGCCGAGGTCGACTTTGCCTTTCATCCTTTCGGGGGTCGATGAATTAAGTACCAGTTACGCAGTGGGGTCGATGTAATCGACTTAATACCTATGTCTGTCCTTGTTTGTGCCTTCAGTGTTTAGCTCCTTGTGGGTAATAAAGAAATAGGTATTTATTTAATTGACCGTGAAAGGATGAAAGGCAAAGTCGACCTCGGTGGAATTTGAACTCACATTATAGTGGCAGATGGAATACTGCTAAGCATTTCACCCTGCTTGCTAACAATTCAGCCAACTCGCTGCCTTACTGTGTGAAATGCTTATTTATTCTCATTGTTTTCAATTAATCTTCTATTATCCTCTAGTCAGACAATTTCAATGATGTGATTGTATATTTTTAGAATGACATTGTAAAGGAGGCATGAGAGGTTGGATCTGGTAAGTTTTAGCACAAAGCACATAGAATATTGGGGCCAGTTATGGCTGGTTTAAATGCTAAAAGGGTAAAATGACAGTATTTCCAGAAAAACCATAAAATTCATTATTTCAGAGAAACAATGCTGAAACAAGATATACAGATGCACGTTTTTGTGTGTGCATATGTGCAAACATGCACATGTATGAAACTGTAATTGTGTGTACATGTGTGCATGCATGTGCATTCAGAGAAGTAAATTATATATACTGTTCTGTCTGAGGAGAGTCATTTTCTTATTTTTATCAGAAATAAGTGGAAATTTTACCAGTGAGTGTGTTAAATTATAAGGCACAAAAAAAAATGACTCTCCCCAGACACAACAGAATACGCTTCTACACATGAACTCATATAAAGAATCTTGCAAACCAAATCCCAAAACGAAATAAATTATATATATATATATGTCATGATTGACTGCTAACTCCAAAAGTTTTCTCTCTCTGTTTATTTCCCCATGTTCCTTTCTGCTGAAGAGCACAGGCTTGAAACGTAAAAGACTTTTTCACTTCCTGAGCATTAAACTAATACACATGTTTGTTGTT
>NC_043009.1:31154362-31159362 GCF_006345805.1 Octopus sinensis | reverse complement strand
TACTCACCTTCAATACCATTTGGGGGTGAGGGACATCGATGTTTCACCATTTTTGTGGATTATCAATGTCACCTACCCGCCTGGGTTGAAGGCAAATCAGCTAGCCAGTCTAATGACTTACATGTGCATGGCTTGTAAAATCCTAAGCTGATATGCCTGGAAATTACATATCTAAGAGAAAATTTATCTCTAAGGTTTTTTGTTACTTGCTCCAGAACAAGAAGACTCACAAAAACAAAAAGTGTTGCCGAAGAGGTCACAGATGCGTGATGAAAGATTTCCAGACAATGGACATGAGTTAAAATAATAAAATAAGAACAGTAATAAACAAGTGAAAAAAAAATATGGAGTCTGTGTTTATTTGGCTGAGGAATGAATAAAGGATGACCATCTCAAAATACAACATCTCTTTCAACACACAATTTCAGATCAGGAATCTTGCAAAACAAATTGATAAATATATGTGTGTGTGTGTGTAAATACTACTTGAAAATACTTATATACTTCATAAAATTCCACACAAGAATACAAAGTTAATTGTGGAAAATATACTCAAGCTGCAATACAATGTGAATGGTAAAATCAACTCACAAGGCTCATACATCAAAAAAGCAACATGTGACTACTGACAAAAAAAACAAAAAAAAATCCCTTCCAACATTTAACCATAATAGACAAAATCAGCATATGGCTTCTGCTGTATGAAGCCAATGCTCAAAGGAACTTGGGCAAGAATATCTCCATGAATTGAACCACTAAATAAGAAACAATTCAGACACCAATTATATTAGGTTCTTGGGAAATGAGACTGTGAAATTCTGGAAACTTTGATTCTGAATTTAAGAATTCTATTATTCAGACCAACTCTGAAATACTTATCAGAAATATGAAAAATAAATAAATAGATAAAAGAAATTTAAAGTATGGAAGACTAAACTTGAATGTAGCTGTGTATTTAAAAAACATGCCCAAAAGAAGAGTTGCTTCAACTTATACCAATTTAGTTATTGCATGTCTAGAAGTCGAGTTGTATGAACAAACCACATCAAAGCATGGTATCAATGTCTAAAAATATCTGGTAAAAAAAAATCAGAAATAGTACTTAGATGACTGCCTCATTCTGTGGACATACAAATTCGATGGATGCAATGATTTCAAATCTCTACTCAGTAGCATCAATAATAGTATTTATTTTGCGATGGAATGTAACCAAAAACAGTTACCATTCCAATACATTTTGATTGTAAAAAAAGACACAAAGAAACTGACATTTACTACCAACAAATAGACTGTAAACGGTACATGCATATTAATTCATGCCAGCCAAAATATACCAAAACATGTACTCTACTTATCCTAGCCAGGAGAATCTGAACATTTGTCATCTTGTTTCAGCCTGTCTAGGTACTAATTATAGAGACTCAGTGTTGAACTCATGTTCGACAAACATTTCATCACCATAATCCAGTCCAGATGTACAGATGTCCCTTTATGGTGATCTCATTCATCATTCCATCTACTGAAAGTCCTTAGGTAAGAGAAGAGACCAGCAGTGTGCAGAGACCAGTTGGAAGTATACAGTGTCTTACAACTTTCATCTACCACCTATGCTTCAAACTATACAGACCTATGGTGCAATTGAATAGTCAGAAATGCCATTGATAACAAGGTAGCACCGAGATGGTAATTATTTGTAAAGGTGGAACTATCACTGTGTGTATGTGTGTGTGTGCATGCTTGAAATCTTCAAAGCCACAGTCGAACCAATTCTACTATATGGCTCAGAAACCTGGACGTTATCAAAGAAGATTGAGAGGCGGTTGGATGGAACCTACACTCGCCTCCTTATGAGAGCTCAAAATATCTCGTGGAAGCGCCATCCAACCAAAATGCAAATATATGGGAAACTACCACCTGTATCATCTCTTGTGAAAGGTAGGAGAGTCCAGTTTGCTGGACATTGTTGTAGAGCTGAAAAAGAAGTAATTTCTACTCTTCTCCTCTGGAAGCCATCTACTCGCAATACCAGAGGGTGCACACTCTCCTACCCTGATGTAATCTCCAGGGATACAGGCATCCAGCAACAGGACCTCCGTAATGCCATGATGGACCGTGAAGTCTGGCGTAGCATGGTAAATTCCATTGTCTCGACCACGGTCGAACAATGATGACGATGTGTGTTTATACATACATATATGTGAGTTTGTATGTATGTATGATCATTCGTTGTGCAGTGGTAGTTACAGAGACACTTATATTTATATATAAAATGCTCATCTATATAATACATACCCATACGTGCACATACATTTAAATTCAGATTTGTAAAGCCTGTGTTTGGATTAAAATCTCCTGTTATCTTGCATAAAAAATGCATTTGAAAGACTATGCATTTCAACAGCAAACATGTATTGAACACTTTTATGTTTCCAAACAAATAGATAAAGAAACTAATTACATATACATACATAAATACATATACACATACGTGTATATATATTATATATATGCAGGTATGTATAAGTGTGTATGTATGTTTTTGCACATATATTTATCTATGTACATACATTACACACAAGTGCACATGCACACAGAAAAAAATGATCAAACTCTGAAATGTGTTCTAGTATTTTTTAAAAATAACAAAAATGGGTTCATTGATCTGAAATTTAATTTTGAAACTAAAAAACTAAATCTTGTTCTTCAAAACTTCTAATGTTCTAATCCTTTGAAAAAAAAAACAAAAAAAAAAACAATAAATAATAGTAATAAAAATAAAACTCTTAGAGACAGAATTAAATTTAATCTTTCTTCTAGGAATTCTAATGATTAAACACCTAACTGTGAACCATTTGTTTTTCATTCACACATTCTCCTGCTACAAATTTTCTTCCTTGTGTTTTTAAGTTTTTCTAAGCATGCACGCACACACACACACTTTCTCAGCTGCCTCTCTCTTTTCTCTCTCTCACTGCTCTTGATCACACATGTACACACACTCATTCTCTTTCACCCTATTTATCTATCTATCTATCTCTCTAGCTATCCATCTATCTACCTATCTATCTATCTTCTATAAAGCAGAAATAAACTTTTATTTTCAAGTTATGTGTGGAAGGCAGTGAATGGATAGAGTTGTTAAAGCATATGTTGTTCTTGCTGTCTCTGTGCTCTGAGTTCAAATCTCACAGAGGTCCACGTTGCCCTTCATATGGCCAGGGTTAATGTCAATACCATACCAACAAATACACACACTCTCTCTCTCTCCATTTATCGATTTCTTTTTCTCTTAGTATAGAACCTACCCTGTTGCATTGTGAGAATAACTGCAGTGAATCCACTCACCAAATCCCTTTCAGGAGAAATGGGGATAGCTTAAGCTATGGGCTTGCAACCTCCTCATATAATGATGTTACAGAAACCATCCAAGAACAGATCAATATACAGTGCAGCATGGAAAGAAAATAAAGAAAATGTTGCTGCAAAAAGAGATTCTGTTTAGAACATACATCATAGAACTGTCCCTTATCTTTTATTTTTTCTTAAGAAATTGAAACAGATGACAGGTAAACATTAAACTGACTTGGATTCATGCTTGTCATTTAATTCACTATTTAAGGACCCTGCTGGTCACTCTTGACTGCACTTCTATTCGTATATGTGCACCTTTGATCAAGGTTATTTTGAAGAAATCTGCTGGTTGTCTGTATGTGCAAGTCTCACCATTTTGCTCTACCAAGGTTTATCCAAATAAAGAAATGTTAACTTGGAACAATGCTGCTTGTCCCTAATTTGTCCAAGGTATTGATGCCAGAACTCAAAGATCTACAATGGATACTACAAAGTATGTCTCTTGACACTTGGACAGCTTTATCTTGACTCTTGGACAGCTTTGCCCTGGACTGGGACAAATTTTGATCAGCCATGAACAGATGTAAGACAAAGTTGACCTTGGTAAGATTTGAACTCAATGTGCTGTAACTCAGAAGAAATACCACCAGACATTCTGCCAAAAGCTCTACTGACTGCTAATTGGTCATCCTCACTCATCCAATGATTAAAATGTATATTTCTTTGTTAATTTAAGTATCATTGATTATACATAATAGATATACTAGTTGTAGAGCACCAAATCTATAGAATATTCGGTGCCTACAATTCGGTGCCTATAGAATATTCGGTGAAGGGCTGAAATCCTCTCCATATCCCTACACAGCATTATGCCCATCTGTTAGTAAGATGTCAATATGCACAGAGGCTTTGAACAGTTTCCAAAAGAATAATAATTCTGAATATTGTGTACTTAAGGAAGAAAAAAGAATGAAAGTTGGTAGAGTCTGGACAGGGGGAAAATTATATTGCATGTTGGGGAACGTATGGGTGTATGGTCAAAAAGTACACTTGGTGATCAAAGGGTTTTAGGCTCAGTCTCACAGCAAGGCATCTCAGGTAAGTGCCTTCTACTATAACCCCTGGTCAAACAATGCCTTGTGAGTGAATTTGGTATGAAGATTCTTTGGCACTTTGGAGAATATGCTTACAGGTATTTCTTCTGGCACTTTACATTGCGACTTTAAATTCTGCCAAGGTCAACTTTGCTATTCATCCCTCCAGGTTCAATAAAATAAAGTAGCAATCAAGTACTGGGGTCATGATATTTGACTACCTCCCACCCAAAACTTGTTGGCCTTCTGCTAAAATTAGAAAGAATTAATATTACTATTACAGTTATCATCATTAATGTTATTATTATTAGTGTCAAGTTAGTACATACTAATTTAACTAACTGGAATGCTACTTTTAGGTTTGGTGACAAGTCTCCACAAATCTCAAGAATCCTTCTTCCAGAATATAAGATGGCACTTTTCTGCATGTAGACAATCTGAGTTTCCATTCCATTTTCTTTCAGTCTTTTAGGCAGCATTTTGGGTGTTGTGCACCCACTACAACAGGAACAATTACTGTCTTGCTCTTACACAGTCTCCTCAGCTCTCTGGCTA